>NC_083478.1:1957500-1977500 GCF_030014155.1 Tachysurus vachellii | reverse complement strand
TTTTCAGATATTTCTGAATCTGAATCTTTGGTGCATGACTTGTACACATTACAGGAGATTAATACTGGAGATTAATGACATGGACTCTTTAACCTGGAAAAAGGACTGTTCACCAACAGCAAATGCATCATCTCTGTCGTGCAAACGGATCAGCAAAGACAAATAGAAAAGAAATGAAAGGAACTAGCAGTAGACTTACCGAACTATACAGTACAGTGTGTCAAATTCTAATTCAAATTTATTTGTATAGTACGTTTAACAATTGACATCATCTTAAAGCAGCTTTACAGAACATAAACATTAAACAAAAGGTTAATGTGATTCACAATATGGGGGGCACGGTGACTTAGTGGTTAGCACGTTCGCCTCACAGGGTTGGGGGTTTGATTCCTGCCTTCACCTTGTGTGTGTGGAGTTTGCATGTTCTCCCCGTGCCTCGGCATCACTGGAAAATTGTCTGTAGTGTGTGAGTGCGTGAGTGAATGAGAGTGTGTGTGTGTGTGTGTGCCCTGCGATGGGTTGGCACTCCATCCAGGGTGTATCCTGCCTTGATGCCCGATGACGCCTGAGATAGGCACAGGCTCCCCGTGACCCGAGGTAGTTCGGATAAGCGGTAGAAGATGAGTGAGTGATTCACAATATGATCCTGAAAGTACAGCCGAACTGCTTCAGAATCTACCACAAATGTGACCCGAGCAAAAAGCGGCACTAGATGGCGAAATCAACTTCCAGGACATAACCAAGGCTATAAAACAGCTAGCTGGTGGATGGTAGCGTGGCATAAACGTGCTACCAGTAGTGTTTTATAAGCACTTTTGGGGAGTTTAAGGAACAGGACTCTTCCAATCAGCTGTCAGTTTGCAGTTCTTAACCTGCTGGCAAAAAGAGGCGATCTGGGACTCTTAAAAAACTGGAGGCCAGTCTCTCTGCTCTGTGTGGACTATAAGATTCTATCAAAATGCATGGCAAACAGATTGAAAGCACATTTAGCTTTATTTATTCAGATAGACCAAACATATGGCATTCCAAAAAAGGTCAGTTATGGATAATCTGTTATTAATACGTGATTTTAGTTGTTTTAATCATTCTAACTTGGGTGTTCTTTCACTTTAATGTATTGGAAAGGTTTGGCTTTGTTGATTATTTTATTTCTGTTGTTAAGTTGCTCTATAATAATGTATCAGTGATGGAGGGCTACGTGTTCCCATACAGGTCTCAAAAGGGATGTCCTCTGAAAGTGAAAGTGACGTGACGTACGGTTAAGTACGGTGACCCATACTCAGAATTTGTTCTCTGCGTTTAACCCATCCAAAGTGCACACACACACACACACAGCAGTGAACAGACACACCATGAACACACACCCGGAGCAGTGGGCAGCCATTTATGCTGCGGCACCCGGGGAGCAGTTGGGGGGGGTTCGGTGCCTTGCTCAAAGGCACCTCAGTCGTGGTATTGCCGGCCCGAGACTCGAACCCACAACCTTAGGGTTAGGAGTCAAACTCTCTAACCATTAGGTCACGACTTCCTCTGTCACTAATAGCTATAGAACCTCTGGGTTAGGGTTAGGGTTAGGGTTAGGGTATCTCTGTGCAAGTTTAGGAAGGATCTTCATGGAGTCATAATACAAGGTGCTTAAACAGCATTAGAGTGTATCTTTCAGCATATACAGATGATGTAACAATAATTATTTTTAGAATGATGTTACAATTCTAAATAAATGCATAAAACAGCATGAAAAAGTTTCCTCAGCCAAAGTTAACTGGGCGAAGACTGAAGGTTTTATCACTGGGCAATGGAATGAATCTGGCCGAAATTACACCCTTTTATATAGTAAGTCAGTGCTGAAAGTTTGGAGGAACATTCTAAAAGTGGAAAGAACTGTAGATGAAGAAGGAGACTAGGCTTTTGTCGAACCCCCTTCTCTTCAATCCGGTTATTCAGACCAGACTGTTGTCTTCAGCTTCTGTGAGAGCTTGGCTTTTAAGAAATAAAGTTACAAAGCTGGGACATCTAGTGTGTGGACGGAAATGTTTGGAGATCTGACGAGGCCCTTAAATTGGTGACAGGCTTGCGATCAGCACGTCTCATTTCCAAGATGAAGGATGAGATCTTTGCTGTGCTACCGAGAAGCTACAGAAACATCATTGTAAGAAGACCTCAAAGGGACAAACTAGACAAGCAGGACTTTCCCAATATTGAGATCAATCCAGCAATCAGCGAGGAACAAGAAGAAGAAGCCAGTGGTTTTATTTTATGCTTCAAAACCCTTACATTTGGAGATTTGGATCAGCACCAGTGAAAATAACACACTTGCAATCGCTGAGGCAGCAAAGCGTGTCAAAGTGGCCGGACCAGCTGGGACCCGACTTCCTTGTGAGGGACAGGTGGAGAGTTCAGTATAAGCCTCGTATAGACGAGCAGACGGCTGATCTGCAGTGGAGGCTTATTCACACGGTGATAGCTACAGTCAGACATGTGGTGCATCTGAGTACAGCAGTGGAAGGGAAGTGTAGGTTCTGTACAAAAGATGAAGACCTGGAACTTTTTTTTTTTTAATGTCTGAGAATAAAAGGTCTTTTTAAACCACTTAGCTCCTGGTTCCAAGAATTTGAAGAAGAGTTTTCGGATAAAGAGTTTATTGGGACTCAAATACAGATACTCTAATGCCCCTTTTCCACCGAGGCAGTTTGAGTGCAGGTTCGGAGCCTAATTTAGAACCAGTTCTTTCTGTTTCGACAGCCAAAGCACCGGCTCTGAACCAGGAAAAGTGGTTCTTAAGTAGCACCAAAATGTTGCTGGTCTAGACTAAAGAACCGCTTGGGTCAGGGGCTGTGGGCGGGGCTGTAGGCGGGGCTACTGTTAGCATATTTGATAATGTACCTTAAGTATACTAATGTTTAATACACTTTTACTTTACCGCGATATGATACATTATCAGCACACATGATAGTAAGTAGCTACATGCTAAGGCTAACTTTTTTCTGTGTTAATGATAAAATAACGTTATGTACTTTCTCGATTACAACCTCCGTTTATACAGATTACATGGAGCTGCACGTACACGTTGGATTCGCCGCGTTTGGGTGTTAATGTAGGTTCACAAAGCCATGAGCATTAACAGTAAAGCAACATCCGCCATTGTTGATGTGTTTGTCGCTGCTGAGCTAACGTTGCTGGGACACGTGACACGTGTACAGTGACGTCAGACTCGGCTCTGTGATGCTCTTTAGCCGGTGGAAAGACAAACCGGTTCTTAGAAGGTTCGCCAGTGGAACCAACTTTGAACCAGCACCAGCGCTAACTCTGAACCAGCACCCGGTTCTTTTTGGTGGAAAAGGGGTATAACAGACAGAAAGTTTGTTAAACTACCTGATAGGAACGTTGAAGTTAGCAATCTGGAAAACATGAAAAGATAAAAGTCTACAGCTCACTTCCACAGACTCAGAGGGGATGCTGAAGGGGTAAAGGAAGTGAAAGGAAGGCTAAAAAGTGAAAATATTACAAACTTTGGTGTATTAATTATGTTTTAGGTGCATTTCATAAAGATGAGTTGGTGTTTAACTTAAAAAAAAATAAAAAATGTATGAAGGGTGAGTGCAGGGGTGTGTTTTTTTTTCTGTTTATGCAACTTGTATTATTTACTGAACTTATTTATTTATAATTTCATTTTGTTTTCTTTTTTAGTTATGTTTTTCCCCTTATTTATTGTATATTGAATTTCTGGTCACTGAACGTTAAAATAAAGGCGAGGTTAAAGCTCTCTCTCTCTTTCTTTCTCTCTCTCTCTCCCTTTCTCTCTCTCTCTTTCTCTCTCTCCCTTTCTCTCTCTCTCTCTCTCTCTCTCTCTCTCTCTCTCTCTTTCTTTCTCTCCCTTTCTCTCTGTCTCTCTCCAAAACTAATGGCACTCATTTCTCTTGTATAAATGATATGCCGGTTTTAATAGATACGGATATCGCTCTCTAAGGGGTCTACATTAAAGCATTTTTAAGGTTCTATTGTCAAAGTACACAACCCCATGGTATAACATATAGAACCCCAGGGTATAGCTTATAGAACCCCAGGATATAACATATAGAACCCCAGGGCATAACATATAGAACCCCAGGGTATAACTTATAGAACCCCAGGGTATAACATATAGAACCCCATGGTATAACATATAGAACCCCAGGGTATAACATATAGAACCCCAGGGTATAACTTATAGAACCCCAGGGTATAACATATAGAACCCCAGGGTATAACTTATAGAACCCCAGGGTATAACTTATAGAACCCCAGGGTATAACATATAGAACCCCAGGGTATAACATATAGAACCCCAGGGTATAACTTATAGAACCCCAGGGTATAACTTATAGAACCCCAGGGTATAACATATAGAACCCCAGGGTATAACATATAGAACCCCAGGGTATAACTTATAGAACCCCAGGGTATAACATATAGAACCCCAGGGTATAACATATAGAACCCCAGGGTATAACTTATAGAACCCCAGGGTATAACTTATAGAACCCCAGGGTATAACCTATAGAACCCCAGGGTATAACATATAGAACCCCAGGGTATAACCTATAGAACCCCAGGGTATAACTTATAGAACCCCAGGGTATAACCTATAGAACCCCAGGGTATAACATATAGAACCCCAGGGTATAACATATAGAACCCCAGGGAATAACCTATAGAACCCCAGGGTATAACATATAGAACCCCAGGGTATAACTTATAGAACCCCAGGGTATAACATATAGAACCCCAGGGTATAACATATAGAACCCCAGGATATAACATAGGGTCCCTGGGGTTCTATATGTTATACCCTGGGGTTCTATATGTTAGGGTATAACAGTTCTATATGTTAGTGTATAATCCCCATATTCCTGCTTTATGTAGTGGGCTTACTGAAAGTGCAACTTATAACAAGTAAACTGCACAGTGATGAGATAGGGCAGTGTGTGTGTGTGTGTGTGTGTGTGTGTGTTTTCTAGCACACATCATGTTTACACAGCTGTGTTCTGTGTACTGTGACCGCGTGGTCAAGGCAACAAGGCAGCATCGAATTGACGGCGGCCTTTTTCTTGTCACTTCATCCTACACATGCTCTGCTGCACAATCTGATACACACACTAACACTCATCCTAAGGCTCGGCTATCACACACACACACACACACACACACACACTCCACACGAGCGCATTAAGCCGGGTCAACCATTAGCGTAGTTCCATGTCAACACCGCTGTTCCGCTGTAATTAATTCAGCAAACTCTCCTGTTAATGGCCGGAGGCTGTGTATAAAAAAAGTTTGTGCCAAAAAGAAAACAATATTTCCATCAGGGTCGAGGTTATTAGACTCTCATTATACACACAACACGACAAACACGACAAAAACACAAACACATATCTATGGCTTGGAGAGTAATTAACTCAGAATGACTTGTGAATGAATAGTGAAGATCGTCACTGTGCTGGTTGAGCAGTTAGTGAGCAGGAGTCAAGCCCTGTGTAGTTCATGTGTACACTAAGCACACACTACACCGAATACACACACACACACACACACTACACCACTTAAACACACACTAAACTGCATGTACACACTCTACAACACAACATTACACCATATATACACACACACTATATCAAACATACACACACTACACCACTTAAACAAACACTACACCAGACATACACACACTACACCACTTAAACACACACTAAACTGCATGTACACACTCTACAACACAACATTACACCATATATACACACACTATGTCAAATATACACACACTACACCACTTAAACAAACACTACACCAGACATACACACACTTAACCAATTAAACACACACTACACCACATCAACACACACTACATCACATCAACACACACTACATGTACACATGCTAACTGATTAATAAATTCTTTGTTTATTTTGGTGATTGGTTGATTACAAAACCTATTTATTTGGTTTATTGCTTTATAGTTTGGTTGGTTGATTAATTAGTTACTTGGTCGAATTATTAATTCTTTGCTTGCTTTTTTGTTGTTGTATCTTTAATTTGTATTTATTTGTTTGATTGGTTGATTGCTTGCTTTTTTTATGATTGTAAATTTGTCACCAAACCTGAAGTTGTAGTTATGTATTATTATTATTATTATTATTATTATTATTATTATTATTATTAGGGGGGCATGGTGTCTTAGTGGTTAGCATGTTCGCCTCACACTTCCAGGGTTGGGGGTTCGACTCCCGCCTCCACCTTGTGTGTGTGGAGTTTGCATGTTCTCCCCGTGCCTCGGGGGTTTCCTCCCCCGGTCCAAAGACATGCATGGTAGGTTGATTGGCATCTCTGGAAAATTGTCCGTAGTGTGTGATTGCGTGAGTGAATGAAGTTGTGTGTGTGTGTGCCCTGCGATGGGTTGGCACTCCGTCCAGGGTGTATCCTGCCTTGATGCCCGATGACTCCTGAGGCACAGGCTCCCCGTGACCCGAGGTAGTTCGGATAAGCGGTAGAAAATGAGTGAATGAATGTCATCTGCTGGTGTTGGTCCACTGACCAAAGTCACTTCACTCATTTACCAATAAATTTTATTGCGCTTCATGCTTCCTTCTGCTGAGCAGTTTTTTAAAGATGCTGATTTCATTCTCTTGGCACCTGCCCACACTGTCAAAAGCACCAAAAGATGGTTAAATGACCATGATGTTGGTGTGTTTGACAGGCCAGCAAACTCGTCAGACCTGAACTCCATAGAGAATCTATGAGCTATTGTCAAGAGGAAAATTAGAAACAAGATTCCAAAAAATGCAAATGAGCTGAAGGCCACCGTCAAAGAGACCTGGGCTTCCACACCACCTCAGCAGTGCCACAGGCTGGTCACCTCCATGCCATGCAGAATTCAGGCAGTAATTAAAGCAAAATGAGCCTCTACCAAGTATTGAGTAGAGATGAGCCGGATACTCGGCTGAAACGAGTATCCGGTACGGATAAAGCACTTCTGCTGAGTAAGAGTATTATACGAGTAATACGAGTCAATATCTGTGCTCGGATTGAATGAAAATCATCATTGTGTATCTGATTGTGTCAGCGTTCTGTGATAGGCTAGTCACAGCGCCACTCCCCTACAGTGATAGGCTAGTCACAGCGCCCCTCCCCTACAGTGATAGGCTAGTCACAGCGCCCCACCCCTACAGTGATAGGCTAGTCACAGCGCCCCTCCCCTACAGTGATAGGCTACTCACAGCGCCCCTCCCCTACAGTGATAGGCTAGTCACAGCGCCCCTCCCCTACAGTGATAGGCTAGTCACAGCGCCCCTCCCCTACAGTGATAGGCTAGTCACAGCGCCCCTCCCCTACAGTGATAGGCTAGTCACAGCGCCCCTCCCCTACAGTGATAGGCTAGTCACAGCGCCCCTCCCCTACACACATACAGATGTATTGTGTTGCTGTGTCTCGCTCTGCTCACTCACAGTCACACACAGAACAGCTCTCTGTCTCTCCCTCAGTCACTCGGGTTCGCGGGTCTTTTCCGTTAACGTTTAGGGTTTCTTCAGCTTTTTACTTCGGGTTGTAACGTTAATAATACGTACTTACTAACCAGTAGAGTTCTGGTAAACGTGGGTTCGTTCAGACGTGGTGCTTGCTTGGTAGAATGCGACTCGCATTGCGTCTCTGCCTGTCGGAGATTTCTTTTCCTTTTTTAAACCTTCAGCTGTTTCTAACCAGTAACCAGACACTGAATGTCTGACACGTCTTTGCTGTATTTCATAAAAACATAAAGGTAGTAAGCTAGTGTTATAAATATTACAAATTAATTATTACCGGTTAAAGCCCCGCCCATTTCAAGACAAGCCTACTTCCGGGTTAGGCCCCACCCACTCCGAGTATGGATACGGATACAGATAATTCATATGGTTAACAGATACGGATACAGATACAGATAATGCTGTACTCGCTCATCCCTAGTATTGAGTACATATACAGTAAATTAACATACTTTCCAGAAGTCTAACATTTCACTAAAAATGTTTTTTTTTTTATTGGTCTTATGACGTGTGGTGAATTGGTGGGTTTTTGTTAAATGTGAGCCAAAATCATCACAATTTAAAAAAACAAAGACGACTTCAGTACACGAGTTTCACTGTTTGAGTTGAATTACTGAAATAAATCCACAACATTCTAATTTATTGAGATGCGCCTGTATTTTATAAAGTAACCCTGTAAAAAATTATCTTAAAGGGTCAGTGCATTAAAACAGGCTCGTGGGTGTGTGTGTGTGTGTGTGAGAGAGAGAGAGAGAGAGAGAGAGAGACAGGCTAGGTTGCGGGGGGCAAGAAATGACGAATAGAGTTGAGGGAAAAGGCCAAGTGTCCATTCAGGAGACACCTGAGCTAAATGATACACAATTGAACTTCTGCACAGGGGGAGGAAACACACACACACACACACACACCACACACACACACACAACAGTACAGTCTGACAGTGACTGAAAGCTTGTGTCCTGTAATTGAACCCCTTCTGTGTGGGAGAGAATGAGAGAGTATTTATGTATTTATCTATGTGTGTGTGTGTGTGTGTGTGTGTGTTCGTGTGAGATAATCTCTCCTTCAAAACCCCAGTATTTGTCTTTGAAGTGAATTTGATGTGTAATACTTTAGCATTATTTTTAAATTCTGCATATTAATAAAATATAAATCTCTGATCTAAACTGATTGCAGATTTGATTTATTTTCCAGAAGCTCACTGCTCAGTTTCAGTTCGAGTAACACACTTAAATATTCATGAATATGTTTTTGTGTGGGAGAAAAACAATATTTGGCATCGTTATTTCTTCAGAATTAAGCTCTCTAATGTGCCAGAGAATCTCTATACAAGCACCTTAACCTGTGTGGCAGAAATATCGCTGCAATTCGGGAAAATAAGCGCTAATTAAATTCCTCTCATCGCAGAAGATAACTGCGTCTATAATTAATACCAATGATTTGAGCTTCGAGAGAAAGCGCAGGATTGGCACAGAGATTTCCTTTTCTTGGTGTGAATATTAGAAAACGTTTGTGTCATAAAGTGTGTGTGTGTAAACCTTTTTGCTGCAATTTAAGGCCGACTTTACTACTGAGTGATTCTCATTATTCAATAATGCTATTGCATTCTGGATTCTGATTGGTCAGAAGTCGTTGATTCGTTTCCTGTTGTCGCCCTTATCCAGAGTCACTTACATTATCTCATTTTTTTTATACAGCTGAGCAATAGAGGGTTAAGGGCCTTACTCAGGAGCCCGACAGTGGCAGCTTGGTGGACCTGGGATCGAACTCACAACCTTCCGATTGGTAGCCCAACACCTTAACCACTACAGTAGGCTACCACATGCCCAATACAGTCTTGACTCCGCCTCCTTTCTTGATCTTCTGCTTGTTTAGTGATCACATGCGTTTGTTCTGCATTAGTTCTTGTTTAGTTAGTTTGTTTATCATCAAGCTGTTGTAGGATTGGTGGATCCCAACCTGTAAACACGAAGATGACGCAGTCTGAGCGGGTTTCCGTTTATTCAAGTACAGTATGTGCGGCAGTAATGAGAGGTATTCCGAAACATATAGCCCGCCCACACTGACAATTGATTGGTTGACTTACCGAAACAGGCCAATCAGGATTGGCCCCCTCCCTCTCTGCCGTGTGCGCGCTACAAGGTTTGGAGCACAGTCTCTGTCGCGCATGCGCGCTCTTGCTCGCTCGCTCTAGATTCCGGGAGATTGTAACTCATTTGCGGGCATCAGGGAGCCGCTATCAATATGCAGGAGACTCCAGGAACATCCGGGACACTTGGGATGTCTGGTTTTGTGTTTGTATAGACCATAACGCATAAAAGGGCATTAATGGGAACATTAAAGAACTCACTCACTCACTCTCACTCTCTCATTCATCTTCTACCGCTTATCCGAACTACCTCGGGTCACGGGGAGCCTGTGCCTATCTCAGGCGTCATCGGGCATCAAGGCAGGATACACCCTGGACGGAGTGCCAACCCATCACAGGGCACACACACACACACTCTCATTCACTCACGCAATCACACACTACGGACAATTTTCCAGAGACGCCAATCAACCTACCATGCATGTCTTTGGACCGGGGGAGGAAACCGGAGTACCCGGAGGAAACCCCCGAGGCACGGGGAGAACATGCAAACTCCACACACACAAGGTGGAGGCAGGAATCGAACCCCCAACCCTGGAGGCGAACGTGCTACCCACTAAGCCACCGTGCCCCCCACATTAAAGAACGTTCTTTAAAAAAGTAACTAAAAAGTTACCTTTAACAATAACGCGTTACTTTTTGGTGTAAAGTAATCAACAAAGTAATTGAGTTACTTTTTGAATGAAGTAACTAGTAACGGTAACTAGTTACTATTTCTTAGTACCTAGCACAACACTGTAAATAAATAAATAAATACTAATAATATATGATATTAAATAGTTGGTCATTACTTTGATTAATAGTATCCAAAATATTATTTCTGTGTGTATATACAGAATATTCTTCTCCTATTTCATTTCTTTTCGAAGTGTTTAAGGACTTTCCACGACGCTGTAAAAATGAGCGATTACGATCCACACTTAGCCTTAAAGTGCACTTAATCCGGCATTTCCTCTGGAGCTCTGGAGAGCAGGACCGACTCGTCGCTCTTTTGTTCGGATATCCGACGGAACTGCGCTTTTCTTTAAGAAGCACTTTCAAAAAATTCACTTTATATTTGTTGAACTTTTGAACACACCGATTTTGAGTCCAACTCATCTGAGCTGCAACGTAAAGACTCATTAAAAAAAATTGTTTATTCAAAGAACCCAGTCAAAGAAAAATGAAAAATTTCAATCAGTCGTTTTCCTGTCTTCCAGCCGCAACCCCAATTTCGCAGGTGTTTATATGAAACCAACGTCAGGTTTGAGTTGAAAATGCTGCAGGAATCGCTGAATCTATTCCACGAGCCTCGATTGCATGCAATTTTCCCCTTGAACAATCATCTGGCTGGTCATCAAACGCTGATCGATAACCGCAAATAAAGACAGAAAGCACTTCAATATCATTTTTGCTCAGCACGCTATAATCACGCAAACTAAAACATGGTTATTGGCTTATTTATTTTTCATTCTGTTTATGTGCAGCGTTTTAGTTTTTTTGCCTCTGCTGTTATTGGTTGGTAAATAATGAAAAGTTGAAGCTTTCTACGGAGTTGCACGATGCTGATTTTGTATAAATGAGCAAAAAATATTGTGTAAGTTCGATGTAAAGTGCGTTAAGTGATATATTTTAGACATAAAAGTCGTGCGTCCAGACGACTTTCTATAAAAAATTGTGTCATTATTTAATTATTTAATTATTTATTTATTTACATTATAATGCTTTTTTTTATACAGGCAATATGCTAGGCTCCTATTAGACTTAGTTCTCACCATTATCTCAATCATGTATCACAGTAACAGTCTGATTTTTTTTTTTCAGCTCGTGTTTAAAGTGGCGATCTGTTTAAAAACCCTGTCTTAGATGTCGGATGTTTCTACTCGAGTTATTTACAGCATCTGCAGAACATGAGAGAATGAGACAGACAGATGGAAGAGAGAGAGACAGAGAAAGACAGAGAGAGAGATAGAAAGAGACAGACAGATAGATAGACAGACAGACAGACAAGGAGAAGTAAAAGAGAGAGTAAGAGACAGACAGACAGACAGACAGACAAGTGAGAGAGAGAGAGAGAGAGAGAGAGAGAGAGAACTGAGAGAGACAGACAGACAGACATGTGAGAGAGACAGACAGACAGACAGACAGATAAATGAGAGAGAGAGAGAGAGAAGTGAGAGAGACAGACAGATAAATGAGAGAGAGAGAGAAGTGAGAGAGAGAGAAGTGAGAGAGACAGACAGACATAAATGAGAGAGAGAGAAAAGTGATAGAGAGATTGAGAGAGAGAGAGAGAGAGAGAGAGAAGTAAAAGAGAGAGTAAGAGACAGACAGACAGACAGACAAGAGAGAGAGAGAGAGAGAGAGAGAACTGAGAGAGACAGACAGACAGACAAGTGAGAGAGACAGACAGACAGACAGATAAATGAGAGAGAGAGAGAGAGAGAGAGAGAGAGAGAGAGAGAGAGAAGTGAGAGAGGCAGACAGACAGACAGATAAATGAGAGAGAGAGAGAGAAGTGAGAGAGACAGACAGACAGATAAATGAGAGAGAGAGAGAAGTGAGAGAGAGAGAAGTGAGAGAGACAGACAGACATAAATGAGAGAGAGCGAGAGAGAAGTGATAGAGAGATTGAGAGAGAGAGAGAGAGAAAGAGAGAAAATAGAGAGGAAAACAAACAGTTCGTTTTTAGTTCGGATAAGCGGTAGAAAATGAATGAATGAACTCTTGAACTCATGAGCAAACGGAGAACAACTGACCACTTTTAGTAGGACTGCATGCAGAGTGAAAATGTGGTCAGTTGTTCTCCGTTTGTTCAAAAAACTTGTTCAGAGCAGAATAGGAGGAAAGACATACGACACTATAAAGGACACGTACATCATGCTGTGTGTAACAGCCAATTCGACAGAACCCCATCCTGCACACCATAGGGTAACCCTCACTGGAATTCTAGCATCTCCGGTCGCTACTTCCAGGATTACTGCGGTAAATACCACGATTGCAAAATGTTGCTGATTTATCTCAGTGTACTGAGCCACAGTCATTTGTATGTTTTTGGATTATACTGCATGTTTATTACTGCTCTGGATTTTTCATGTCGATTTGGATTTGTTTGCCTGAATCATTATCAAACACAATATTCTACACATGGATCCTTCATCCTCTTCATTACACTGTGTTAAAATCACTGACAAACGAAGCAAGTATTATTTTTTTATAATTTACCAGACCATAGGAGTTCATCAGGGCTGTAGCCTGAGCCCAAAGTTATTCAATATTTTCATTAATAAACTGCCTACAACCCTTCAGGAATCATCCTGCCCTAAACTGACCCTCAGTGGCAGAGAAACTAAATGACCACTAGACTCGGATAACCTGCTGCTGCTGTTATTAATAAGGATGGACTACACAGAAACCCCACAGTTACACGATTACAGTTCCGACTGTGCTTCACCTATAAATATCGAGTTCAAAGTGATTGAATTCTGAAAGAAAAACAAGAAATATATCTTTAAACTTAAGCCACACTAACAGCTGACTGCTGAACCTCTGCATCTGGACAGTTTAACATGGTGCTAAAGGATCTGAGGGGCTGAGAAGGTTCGGAGAGCTTTCACCAGCATCACAAAACCTCTGTCTAAATTCAGCGTCACTAGTGAACTGAGACAGAAAATAAACTTATTATCATTAAACCAGTGGGGGGTACGGTGGCTTAGTGGTTAGCACGTTCACCTCACACCTCCAGGGTTGGTTCGACTCCCGCCTCCACCTTGTGTGTGTGGAGTTTGCATGTTCTCCCCGTGCCTCGGGGGTTTCCTCCGGGTACTCCGGTTTCCTCCCCCAGTCCAAAGACATACATGGTAGATTGATTGGCATCTCTGGAAAATTGTCCGTAGTGTGTGAGTGTGTGAGTGAATGAGAGTGTGTGTGCCCTGCGATGGGTTGGCACTCCGTCCAGGGTGTATCCTGCCTTGATGCCCGATGACGCCTGAGATAGGCACAGGCTCCCCGTGACCCGAGGTAGTTCGGATAAGCGGTAGAAGATGAATGAATGAATGAATATACCGAATATCTTTTGTTGAACATTTGAATGTTCCAGCATGGAAGAGTCAGTGACAAATAATACAACAAACTCAGACGTTACAAGTTCCTCAGGGGCTCCTGGTTACTCCAAATGACTCCAAATGACCAGATACACGAATGTAGAAAGGACATTATTTATAATCAATAGTTTATGATAAATGAGTATGGGTTCTTTATCCCAGATATGATCAAATCTCTTCCTTTTTTGTGTATGTTTGTTGTTGTTTGTCGTTGTGGTGCGAGCTGGAACACTATCAGATTAAATCACACTCCTCCTTCTGATGTAAACTAAACCAGTCAGAATAGGGTTAAAGTCTCACTTGCATCCTGTACATCTGTCTCCACTTCCTTTCCGTCTAAATTCCCAGCTCTCCGTCTTTCACGCGTTCCTCGTCCTGACTCGTCCGTACCGTGATGAGAGCTGACTTCTAGTTTTGACCCCTTTCTGTTTAGGGATTTGTCTGTGTGAACTTTGACCCTGAGTGCGAGTTTTGACTATGATACGTAGATAAACAAAGTGAGCGAGTAACGCTTCCCAGGCTCTGTTTTCATCTACACTGCTTATTTGGCTGAACATTTCACTGTGCTGTAACGTATATAAGAAAAAACTAAAACCTTGTTGAAGGATAGAGGGGGGAGCACAGTGACTTAGTGGTTAGCATGTTCGCCTCACACCTCCAGGGTTGGGGGTTCGATTCCAGCCTCCACCTTGTGTGTGTGGAGTTTGCATGTTCTCCCCGTGCCTCGGGGGTTTCCTCCGGGTACTCCGGTTTCCTCCCCCGGTCCAAAGACATGCATGGTAGGTTGATTGGCATCTCTGGAAAATTGTCCGTAGTGTGTGATTGCGTGAGTGAATGAGTGTGTGTGCCCTGTGATGGGTTGGCACTCCGTCCAGGGTGTATCCTGCCTTGATGCCCGATGACGCCTGAGATAGGCACAGGCTCCCCGTGACCCGAGGTAGTTCGGATAAGCGGTAGAAAATGATTGACCGAGTGAGTGAGTGAGTGAGTGAGTGAGAGTGAAAGATAGAGGGAGAATGGATTGAAGAAAAAGACCGTATTTTATGTATAAAGCTAAACTGTGAACACACAGAAACTAATGCCATTTTCTCGAATTCTCATCCCTTTGACTCATTCTGTTTAAAGGCAGGGTCTCCGATTTTTAAAAGTCAATGTTGACATATAAAATCACCAACACAAACACGCCCCTAACCCAAATGGGTCGCAATACGATTGCAGATAAACAAACAAGCAAAAATGACACACAAGTATAATCATGTAAAGGACAAAGACATATATTAGTTCTGTGTAACAAAGCAAAACCAACGTTACTCACCTACCGAGAAGGAAAAAAGCGCCTCGGAGTCTTAAGTAAAGTTGGTCACATATTCACAGATTGGAGTTTCCCGATTCAATAACTCCTGAGCTAAACACTGTTACTACACAAAACACGGTTGTAGCTGCGTCTCTACATTACTACGATAGAAAAGAGGTGTTATTTGTGTAGTAACAGCGTTTAGCTCAGGAGTTATTGACTCAGGAAACTCCAATCTGTGAATATGTGACCAACTTCCTGCTCCTTCAGTTCTCTCCAGCGCTGGAAAGCTGATCCTATATTAACACGTCCTACTTCTTACCTTATCGTAAGTCTTTCTTCACTTTCTTTCTTTGTTTTTATCCTCCATGTCAATGTTAAAACCGCTTTCTGCTAATGTCACACATGCGCACTGAACACTCTCTCCGCTGCATATCGACAAGACCCGCCCCTTTCTGCTCATTGGCTACAGGTTTGTTTTGTTTTTTGTTTATTTTTCGGCCCGACTCAGTTCTCTGAAGCATTTCTCAAAAATCGGAGACCCCACCTTTAACACACATTGTCTAATTTAAACAAGGAGCACAAAGGTCACGGAAGGTGCCACGTTTACAAAAAACACACAATTACCTTTTTTTGTTATTTCTCCCTTTTTTGTCTTTCTTTTTTTTCTATCTAGATTTTGCTATCTTTGAAGGATCGCGAGCAGTTTCCTGATAACGAGCTAGGCATGAGAAGTGGAACGTGACGAATCCGGGCGCTAATTCACCACCGGCGGATTTCTCACATGCGACATTAAACTAGTCGAGTGCAGCTGTGGAGTTTGTCAATGGCAGAATAAGACGCCGAGGAGCATTAAAGCTATCTAGCATTACTAATAGGTCCGTTTAGTCTCATCTGTATGAAACACAGTACTTACACAACAGCCTTAATCAATAAACACACTCTGTAAAGTGTGCACACGCACTCATAAAGACCGGAACACACACACACACACACACACACACACACACACACACTACAGCGTGCAGCCGAATACATTGCCAACGGTTTTCCCACATCATATCAATTCAGCTTTCACTGAGGAAAAAGGGTTCTTCAGCAGTGAGGAGGATGATGATGATGATGATGATGTGAAGGGTTTCAGATGTGTGTAGCAAAAATGTAAATGGCGTACAAAAAAAACTAGCGATAAAACTGAAAAAAATCTATTAAAGTGAGAATTCGATATTTTCATGAGTTTGTTGTGTAATTATCACTGTTGTTCTTAGAGTTTTGTGTTTGTATTTGATGTTAATGTTGTGTTTGGTTTTGTGGTTGGGTTTTTGATGTTGTGTTGTTGAGTTTGTGTTTTTTGGTGTTTTTTAAGGTTGTATTTGGATTTGTGGTATTGTGCTTGTTTTTTGTTGTGTGTGTGTGTGTGTGTGATTTGTGGTATTGTGTTTGGTTGTGTTGTGTGTGTGTGTGTGTGTGATTTGTGGTATTGTGTTTGGTTTTGTTGTGTGTGTGTGTGTGTGTCATTTGTGGTATTGTGTTTGGTTTTGTTGTGTGTGTGTGTGTCATTTGTGGTATTGTGTTTGGTTTTGTTGTGTGTGTGATTTGTGGTGTTGTGTTTGGTTTTGTTGTGTGTGATTTGTGGTATTGTGTTTGGTTTTGTTGTGTGTGTGTGATTTGTGGTATTGTGTTTGGTTTTGTTGTGTGTGTGTGTGTGTGATTTGTGGTGTTGCAATTAGATTCCTGGCATGTTTTTGTGGTGCTCACCATCACTTGTGTTAATAAGATTAACACTGAACAATTTAAAAGCTTCCAGCACTCTGTTCTGTTCACACATCATTGTGTTGTGTTTAACACAGAGGTTTAACACAAAACTGAACACAACATCACAACACTGAAAAACTAAACCAAACACAACACCACAAAACTGAACACAACTTAACAAAACCAAACACACCATGAAACTGAACCACACGCAACACCACAAAAATAAAACACAACACCACAAAACCAAACACAACATCCACAGCGTGTGTGGTTCTGTTACAGAACCTCAGCACACACTGTTTCCTACATGAAGTGGAGATCTCTTTGGGAGCTTCAGCGTGATGGGAAATAACTAACTTGAAGAAAAGGAAACTTTTTTTAAACTCTACTCAAGAAACTTTATTAGAACATATGAGGTTTTGTGAGAAGGCGTTCAGGTGACATCAGGAGCGTGACACGGCGACACGGCGGCACGGAGACGGCGGTGTTCACTTCGTCACACTTCACAGGAGAAGCGCACTGATGAGCTGCGAGGTGTCACTGAGGTGTGTGTGAGAGCAGCTGATGACGGACTGACAGCTGATGGGAAAACGTCAAGGAATACGGATCTATCAGCGCAGGAGTTGGAGGCATTAGCATGGTGTGTCAGATACGTCAGAAACTCTCTGCTTTAACGTCTGACAAAACACTCCCTCATGGTGCGGTGTCACTCGCTCTGTCTTTCACTCGCACTACCTCTGTTTATTCCTTTTTCTGAGTCTAACACACTTCCTGTACGACTCGGTTACGAACCACTGCTTCATTTGGTCTATCTATCTATCTATCTATCTATCTATCTATCTATCTGTCTGGATATTTAACTTTTTCTTTCTTTCTTTCTTTCTTTCTTTCTTTCTTTCTTTCTTTCTTTCTTTCTTTCTTTCTTTCTTTCTTTCTTTCTTTCTATTCAACAACCTCTCTATTTATCTTTTCCCTTCTCCTCACTCTATCATCTCGACTCCTGTATCCATCAGTTAAACAGAGTTACACACCGGAACGACGTGTCGCCTCTTTGTATCTGACGACATGACACAGTGTGACTGGACGTGTGAGACACCGTGTGAGACACCGTGACCTGTGAGACACCGCGACCTGTGAGACACCGTGACATATGAGACACTGTGACATGTGAGACACTGTGACCTGTGAAACACCGTGACATATGAGACACTGTGACATGTGAGACACCGTGACCTGTGAAACACCGTGACATATGAGACACCGTGACATGTGAGACACCTTGACCTGTGAGACACCGTGACATGTGAGACACCATGTGAGACACCGTGTCATATGAGACACTGTGACATGTGAGACATCGTGACCTGTGAGACACCGTGACATATGAGACACCGTGACATGTGAGACATCTTGACCTGTGAGACACCGTGACATGTGAGACACCATGTGAGACACCGTGACACGTGAGACACCATGTGAGACACCGTGACACGTGAGACACCGTGATCTGCTGTTCATCTGTTTCTTCGATACTTATTTTTTTGTTGTTTGTTTTTTATGGATTTTTTGTTTGTTTGTTTTGCCTGATCACGATGGTAAAGATTTCAGAGACAAAGTGCATTTATTTTAAAGGTTGTTAAGGTGTGTACTTTTGTGTAATCCTGGGGGAATGTACTACACAGTATGTACTATAAGATACACACACTTCTGTAGAGCACCTCTGTGTGTGTGTGTGTGTGTGTGTGTGTGTGTGTGTGTGTGTGTGTGTGTGTGTGTGTGTGAGTGTGTGAATTGCTCTCATCTTTTTTGAAAGCTGTACATTCACCTCCCAAAAGACATTCTCTCTCGCTCTCTCTCTCTCTCTCTCTCTCTCTCTCTCTCTCTCTCTCTCTCTCTCTCTCTCAGGAGCTCTAACACACACACACACACACACACACATGAAAATAGCTAATAAACAGGTAATTACAGTGTAAGGTCACACGTACACACAGTTTTGGTTTGGGAAATGTGTGTGTGTGTGTGTGTGTGTGTGTGTGTGTGTGTGTGTGTGCGCACTCTGATAACACAGACCTTAACTAATAACAATAGATTCCAGTTAGAAATAAACAAGGCCATCAATTTCAGACACAAATTGCATTGAACTTTGTAAATCCCGACCAAACTCTCACGACTCCGTGAAGCTTAATGAACAATTTATCTCAATGAGTTTGTTTCGTTCACATTATTCAGCAGTAAAGGTTTTAATTTTGTCGACTCGCGTGTTCATTTCTCTCGCAAACGACTGCCGAGACGGAGCTGATTTCAGATTGCGCTTTATCTTCAGACTTTATTGTTTTTATGTTGTGGGGGAAGCAGAGCAGAGCTTTTCTCACCTTATTAAATCACACACGTGCTGCGACGCTGGGGACAAATAATCAACACAACACAACACTGTTGCTGCTCAGTGACTGAGCCTCAGGAATGGTTTTATTCCTCTCCGTTTTGAGTCCATAAAGAAAGAAACATCATATTTTTATCCATTTACAGTTGCATTCCTGCAAAACAGATTATTTCCTCTTTACAGCAGCTATAAGCTCCGGTCATTATCTCACCGGTCTCTTGTTTTCTATCTCTTGGAAAAAAGAAAAAAAAATCAAATAAAGAAATTGAAGAAATGTGTATTTTTGTTTGTTCTGTCTTGTTCAATGTTGTTCTTACATTCTTACATCTTACAATGTTCGTGACATACGGCTAAGTACGGTGACCCATACTCAGAATTCGTTCTCTGTGTTTAACCCATCCAAAGTGAACACACACACAGCAGTGAACACACACACACACACCATGAACAGACACCCGGAGCAGTGGGCAGCCATTTATGCTGTGGCGCCCGGGGAGCAGTTTGGGGGGATTCGGTGCCTTGCTCAAGGGCACCTCAGTCATGGTATTGCTGACTGGAGACTCGAACCCACAACCTTAGGGTTAGGAGTCAGACTCTCTAAACATTAGGCCGTGACTACACCCCCCACCCCCACCCCCCGTATTACTGTTATTACATTTGCGTTATAAATGGAATAAAAAAAAAAAAAGAAAAAGAAAATCTTCTTTTTAATTCACCTGTATTTTTGATTCGTTAAAAAAAAGACAGTTCATTTCAATCCGTGAATAACACGTGAACACACGTG
>NC_083478.1:1907500-1952500 GCF_030014155.1 Tachysurus vachellii | reverse complement strand
GATTCTGATAATCCTGTCTGCGCTCCTCTAGTGTTTGAGATGGATATGTGCAATTAGAAGGCGCCTTTGTTTACACAGCCACACTCCACAAACAAACACGAGTCGACCGGGAATGCTAACACGCTCCGAGCATGAACTGCAGAGGATTAAAAGTTTGTCTGCGAGTCTGGAATTGTGATCGAGACTGACGAGCGCTACGGGTCAATCCCAGCACTGAAGGGTGTGTGAAATAAAGTTGTGAGAAAACACACTTGTAAAATCGGAAAAAAAACTTCAGCAAAATTCCAGGAGGTGGAATAGTGTCTTCATAGCGCTCTGAGCGCTCTGGCATCTATTCCTGCTCATATTCCCACCTCACACACAGTATTCCTGGGATTTTCAGACTTACACCTGTTCACTTAGCTCACTCCGTTCTCGAAAACAAATTGAAAGATATTTAGTTTCAGGGTCAAATGACCTCCAGTACTCCATCTTCCCGTTATTATCATCCATTATCCGCTCCTCTACTTTCTGTGTACAATAGGAACATAATCTATAACGCTCCAATTCTGTTTTAAATATCACTGCATACAATAAGCGTTTTCTTGGAAATGTTATTTTAGTACGTCTATGTTCTTTTCTTTTCCTTTTTCCTGTAATTGCTCTGCTGAGTGGGGACGCGGTGCAGCTATTTGTTTAATTTGCTCTTACTGTTCAAAAATGGCATTAAAATGATAGTTGGGAGCATTACGGGGCCGAAGGGACCACGTTGAAAATGTCAGAGCACTCATGCCGCTCGTCGTGGGTGTTGATTTTCAGCCGCTAAGAGTCGCAAAGTGGAATTACTGAGAAAGTGGTCGCATGGAAATTCCTCAGATATTAAAAGGAGTTTAGCTTTTTATTTTTCCCCCAGTATGTGGCATGTGTATAGTATTAAAGCTGTTGAAAATATCTACATATACATTTAGTCATTTGGCTGATGAGTGAAAGTGAAATAATATAAAGTGCTTTATATAAAGACTAATGCAGGGTCTGTCAGGGACTGACTATGTTCTAGAGCAGTCACACTAGTAACTAAAGGACTAACAACTATTACAAAGACTTTTAATGATACAGTAGGTGTCAGTTCAGAGATTTACATGAAATATTTAGGTGTTTTGGCCACGCCCCTTCACTAGGATTGACAGGCCCAAACATGACCTTTTCTTTCAGTGGGAATGACAGGTACAGTGGCCACACCTCCTTTACTGATACTGACAGGTACAGTGACCACACCTCCTTTACTGATACTGACAGGTACAGTGGCCACACCTCCTTTACTGAGACTGACAGGAACAGTGACCACACCTCCTTTACTGATACTGACAGGTACAGTGGCCACACCTCCTTTACTGAGACTGACAGGAACAGTGGCCACACCTCATTTAGTGAGACAAACAGGTAAAGAGGCCACACTTCCTTTACTGAGACTGACAGGTAAAGAAGCCACACCTCCTTCACAGAAACCTACAGGCACATAGGCCACACCTCCTTTACTAAGACTGACAGGTACAGAGACCACACCTCCTTTACTAAGACTGACAGGTACAGAGACCACACCTCTTTTACTGAGACTAACAGGTACAGATGCCACACCTCCTTCACTGAAACTCACACAGTTCTTTTACCGAGAATGACAAACTCAAGGCCTTCTTTAAGACTGAGACACTGAGGCCACACCTCCTTCACCATTTATAAACGTCAGAAGCAAGTCATGACGTATTAAACTTTACTGAAATATGTTTCAGCCTGTCAGTGCAGTCACATCTCTTAAGTCCTTTTATCTCTATGCTTTCATATGGAAGATGGTTTTGTTTGACCTTTTGCCTCCGAGGCAGCAGGTACCGAGGCTCACCTTCCCTCGCAGCAACAGCACGGCCGGGTTTGTGTAAAAGCTGCTTCCCGCCATTTCTGTCAAACCTCAGACTGCGCGCTTTGGTCCCTCTTTGTTTCTCTCAGGCGGACGTCTCTTGGTGGGACGCTCAAGTCGTTTGTCCTTGCTCCGTGTGAATTGATTACACACTGCTGCGTTTGACTTTGACAAATACGACCAGCGGGAGGAAACTCTTCTCTAGCGGCAAGGTGTCTTCTCTTCTACCGTCTGAAACGCTTGATCTTTCTGTCTTGGCCCATCAGTCAGGCATCTTCCTTTTCCCTCTGTGTTGTAATGTAGCTCACGGCAGCCGTGCGTGAAATGCCTGTCTGTGGATGTGAAGATCTTTGAGAGGTCCGAAACAGTTCTCTGTGCTGTCATGCATCTGGTTTACAACGATCCCCATCTCCAGATGGAGGAATGTGAGGTTTGTCACATTCAGTTATTCAGCATGGATCACAATTCACAGATCTAGCTGATGTGTCAAGTGAATAATTAACGTTACACAAACAATTTGTTATAATGCTACACAAACCGTTATAATGTTTTTTGAATTGCGTTTTTTTTTTTACACTAAATCAGTCCAAAACCTTCTCTTTTCCATCTCGCTCTTCTCTTTCGCTCCACCTTAATTTTAACTGGTTTATTCAAGGCAATTTAGCCCTAATATTAATCTGTCTTTGTGATTAATACTGTATCAGTCTTGTGTCACTCTCTCTTCTCTCTCATGTCTCTCTCTTATATGTTTCTCTTTCTTTTGCTTCCCCATCTCTCTTCTCTCTCTCTGCATTTTCTCTTCTCACTTTCTCATTCTCTCTCTCTCTTTTCCTTCTCCTTTCTCTCTCTCTCTTCCATATCTCTGTTCTTCTCCTTATTCTCTCTTATTTTATCCCCATTATCTGTTCTTTTTCTGCTCTGGCTGTGGATCATATAGATAGATAGATAGATAGATAGATAGATAGATAAATAGATAGATAGATATTATGTAATATATAAATAAAAACAAAAACATAGATCGATAGATTGATAGATAGATAGATAGATAGATAGATAGATAGATAGAAATTCATTCTTCAAATTTCAAAGCAAATCTATGTCCAAGTTTTTGTTCAACTCGTACTAAAAAAACCTCACGTAAATCTCACGTTTTACTCATTAAAGTCTTTACGAATCACGTGTGAGAGATCGTTGTCTCATGTCCCGTCCGCCCGAACCCCGACGTCATGAAGAAGCCAATTGACTGTAGTTTAATGAAGAAGGTCTTGTTTGCTCGCTCCGGCTCTCCCGAACGCACCGAAGCGTTTGACAACGATACGGCAATAAGCAGCGGTTTGAAATGATATAATGAGGGACTTCATAAACACAGCAGGACATGTGTACAGCTCTTTAACCTTTCTCACAGAGATGGAGGGATGTGCTAGCAATTAGCTGTGAGGAGAATGCAGGGGGCAAATGGAAACTCTTAAGAAAAAAAAGTGACATATTTGTACTTTTAAATATATGATGGATCTGTTTTGACCAATTAGGAAAATATTTCTGCAGCTAATCACGTCAAACTGTTAGCATGAAGACCAAATCCTTTCATGTTGATGCTTAAATCCTTTTTTTTTAATGAAACAGTATAGTAATGAATATTAAATATATTTCGATATCTCAGATCTCGCTGTGGTTCTTGTCAAGGGACAAAGCATGGAGTGTTTAATGACCACAAGTTTAGTCTTCTGTGTTTTAGTTTATTTACATTAACGCTAGTTTAGTGTTCTGTGTTCTAGTTTGTTCACTTTAACACAAGTTTAGTGTTCTGTGTTGTAGTTTGTTCATTGTAATGCTAGCTAATATGTTATAGTTCTTGATCATGACTAAGCATATTTAGTACTAGCTCACGTTCTAGCCTGTTCACTGTAATGCTAGTTTTAGCAGGTTAGCCCATTCATTGTAATGCTAGTTAGTTGTTTTTAATAAGGCTAGTTTGTTGTGTTAGTGTTTTACTTGACTCACTTTAATGCTAGTTCATAAATAAGCATATTTTATTATACTAGCTCAAGAGTTAACTTGCTTACTGTTACTTCATGATTCAGCTTTCAAAAAGAGTTTATAAGATGAGATGTTTACTGTAATGTTAGTTTATAGGTTGGCTGTTTACTACAGTGCTAATCCATGTGTTTATTATCATCAAACCTGTTTACTATAGTGTTTATTCAGATATTAGCCTGTTTACTATAGTGTTTATTTTGTATTAGCCTGTTTACTGTAGTGTTTATTTTGTATTAGCCTGTTTACTATAATGTTTATTTTGTATTAGCCTGTTTACTATAATGTTTATTTTGTATTATCCTGTTTACTATAGTATTTATTTTGTATTAGCCTGTTTACTATAGTATTTATTGTGTATTAGCCTGTTTACTATAGTGTTTATTTTGTATTAGCCTGTTTATTAGTAGTTATTTTGTATTAGCTTGTTTACTATAGTGTTTATTTTGTATTAGCCTGTTTATTAGTAGTTATTTTTGTATTAGCTTGTTTACCATAGTGTTTATGTTGTATTAGCTTGTTTACTATAGTGCTTATTTTGTATTAGCCTGTTTATTAGTAGTTATTTTTGTATTAGCTTGTTTACCATAGTGTTTATTTTGTATCAGCTTGTTTACTATAGTCTTTATTTTTGGATTAGCCTGTTTACTTTAGTCTTTATTTTTCTATTCACATTTTTGTACAGAGTGAGATGATGTGGGTGATGTGAGTGATAGGACTGAGGAGAAGAGTAGATTGCCCTGAACATAAGTAATAAATCTTGAACTGCTGTTTAAAGGGGGACGTGGTGGGTTTTTTTTTCGGTTTTGTTTCTAAGCTCCAGACAGAGAGAAAGCTAAAGGGAGGTTAATGCGTGTCTTGACCAGTTACTCGGACAGTAATCATGGATCACACTCTCCTCTCTTCCTGAATCTCACTAATGGTCCCTTCTAAGGGTGCGAGTTCCTCCCTAATTCCTCTCCAATCAGTGAGCAGAAGGTTCCACACTTCTCCTGCTGTTCAGCCTGAGCGCCGCTCTCGTGCCCTACAGTGAGCCGTGAGCAGTCTCCTGAGATTACACACCAGAGCTGTGATTTTCCCCTTCACAGCCACACGCCACTCTTGTCTCACCATCTGTCTCATCCTTCCCTCTCTCTCTCTTCCCTCTCTCTTATTCAGGCTCTTGCCTTTGTTTTTATTTCTCTTTTCCCTCTCTTCTCTCTCTTTTCTCTCTCTCCTCTCTCTCTCTCTCTCTCTCTCTTTATTTAGACTCTTTCCTCTAGATTTTCTCTTTCAAATCTCTCTCTCTTTTCATTTTCCTCTCTCAATTCTTTCTATATAGTTTTCTCTCTCTTTCCTCTTCTTTTCATTCAGTTTCTTTCCTCTGTGTTTTCTCTCTTTCTCTTTCTTTCTCGAATCACTCTTTTTCCTACTTTTCTTCTTTCCTTCTCTTTTTTTCTCTCTCTCTCCATCCATTTCTTTACTCTTCTCTAATTCTTCTCTATCTCTCTTTTCTTTTTCTTTACTCTTCCTGTTCCTTTACTCTCTCTCTCTCTCTCTCTCTCTCTCTCTCTCTCTCTCGCTCTCTGTCTGTCTCTCTCTTTTACACACACACAAACACACACACACTCTTCACTTATTCTGTTCTTTCTTTTCCCTCTCTCTCACAGTCTTCGAAAGGCCTTTCTCTCACCTCTCCACCCTTGATCTCTCCTCTGTCACTCAGTTCACCTTTTCAGGGAGAGGATGAAAGAAGAGAAGAGGAGTGGAGGATGAGAAGATGAGAGGAAAGGACAGGGTGAGAAAAGGAGAGGATACAAAGAAGAGAGGATGAGAAGAGGAGAGGAAGAGGAGAGGATGAGGGGATGAGAAGAGGAGAGGCTTTAAAGCTTTATTTAAACTCATCAGTGTTGTAAGACAGCGCCCCCTCTTGGTGAAGTGTTATATCCTTTGTTCTCTCCCTACACCCCACAGTCCTCCTGTCATTAATCAGGGTTATGTATGTTAATGTTTAGCAATCCTGAATCTCGTGGGCAGAAAAGTGTATAAACCATACACACACCTATTACATCACTTCCTGTTTTAGTTTATCCGCAACCCTACAGCTTCCTTAGCTCATTAGTTTATTATATATTTAACGCTCATTTGCAGTAAGTAAGTTCTTTAAAAAAAACTAAAAAAAACTAAAAAAAAAAAAAAAAAAGTCGCTCTCAGGAGGAACAGAATAAGTGCTGAAGGAGGGAGTCTTGCATCAGCGGGAGGAAATGAGGAGAATCTGAATATATTCACTAATGTCTTCATATTTATTTAATTATATGTTTATTTATTTGCATTACTGAAAATCTATGGAGAGAAAAATAAAATCCTGGAGACAAGTTTTTTTTTTATCAGTGGTGATGAAACCTGAAAGAATTTGAGACAATACAGGAAGGAACAGTGACGGAGACACATCAACGATTTCTGTACAGAAACACGACTGCGATACTCGACCCTCTCGGAATAACGCTCTTAGGGAAAAAACACCTTCGAAAGTCTTATGAATTATGAAAGAATTATGACGTCGAGGGCCTTCAGGTCACTTTGGTCAGAGAGAAACGTTCTCTTAATAAACTAAATTATTAAAATAAATTATGACAGCGAGGTTTTTTACTTGACTTCTAGAAAATTAAGAAGAAAGAAAGAGCATCAGTTTATGTGTTTGGCTTTTTATGTTTTTTTATGAAGTCAACTTTGGTGTTACATTTTATATTGTACTTGTGCACTGTTGTCATGTTTTCTGCAGGAAATTAGCAGTTTTATTTTAAATGTAAACAAAAAGAAAAGAAATCAGCTGCTGAGACGAGGAAACATTTCATTTTACACTTATTTACTGTTTACTACAAACTTCCAGCACGTTGTCACTGATACACCCCCATGTGAGACGGCCCCTCAAACTGAAACGACCCCTCAATCTGACACACCCCCAACTAACACACCCCTAAAACTGAAATGACCCCTCAATCTGACACACCCCCAACTAACACACCCCTAAAACTGAAACGACCCCTCAATCTGACACACCCCCAACTGACACACCCCTCCAACATGCCCTCAACTGACACGTCCCTCTATCTGAGATTACCCTTCAAACTTACAAGCCCCCAAATGATACACCCCACCGATTGGGACGCCTCCTACAACCGACACACCCCAACTGACACAGCCCTCCAACATGCCCCCAAACTGACACACCCCTCTAACATGCCCCTAACTGACACACCCCTCTAACATGCCCCCCAAACTGACACACCCCTCTAACATGTCCCCAACTGACACACCAGTCCAACTGACTACATTTTACAGAGGGACCATTGAGATCATCCTGAGCAGCTGTATCACTGTCTGGTTTGGGAACTACAACTTTCCAGAAGCCTCAGACTCCTCAATAACTGAACTGAACTGTAGCGAGCACAACACACACACACACACACACACACACACACACACACACACACACACACACATGCACAATAAACTGTATGGACTGCAATGACTTCCAATATACATCCATGTCTACAGCACCACCATATAAGACTGTTTTCGTGCTGTTTTGCACAGTTGTTTTGCTCTTTGCACATGCTGTCTTTCACATTTCAGTCGATTGCTGTTTTGCACAATACATTTCAATACCTCATATAACTGCTGCTATAACATTATGTGTTCATTCCAGTATTTCTGCACTATTGATCGGACATACAGTATTTAAACTGGTCGAAGCTGCTTTTGTGTATTGTCTTTTGTTTACTGTCTCTTATGTATTGTCTTTGGTGTAATGTCTTGTATTTTTTGTTTGCACTGTCTTTTGTCCTGCTCTGTCTTTTTTGTCTTGTCCTGCACTGTTTGCACCAGGTTGCACAGATGCACTTTATGTGACTAGAGCCCTATTCGGACGGGATTAGTTTTAAGTGGGGACGTGTGGGTAAAGTAATTATTACCAGAGCTTCTCTGTGATTTTAGTCCCGTCCGAATGTGCCATCTCGGTAATCATTACGGACAATGTCAGTAAAGATTACGGCGACTTTTACCTTCTGTAAAAAGGTACGGAAAATTACCTCAGGTAATGCTAATCCCGTCCGAATAGACCCGCTGTAAATATGTACGGTAAAATTCCGTCATTTCCTGTTTAAAAGTAGTTTTTGGTGCGTTTTGCAAGCATGGAGGCGCCATGTTGTCTGTTTGCGCACGTGATAACAGGAAGCAACGTCATACGCACATGACAACAAGGAGGTTACTGTGGTGCATAAAGCGAGTTACCCCTCCCACTTCTGCTAGTTTTACTGAGATGTCTTGTCCCGTGCGAATTGGCCAATTTATATTACAGACGTCCTGAGGTAAAATTGCATTACACCTCCGAATAGGGCTTAGGACTACTTACTAAGTCCTTAGCTCTGTCTTTGTAAATACTACAAGTTGAATGCATTGAATTATTAATTCATGATCACATGTGAAGGTAGCTTTTTTTAATGTTATTTACTTATTTATTTATTCTATGAGCTTGTACATAGCCCTTTATTTCTCTGGATTAACAGTAGGTTTTTTTGTTTTTTTGTTATTATTGTTATTTTTGAGTTTTTCCGACAAGAAAAAAATAAATAAAGGCACATCTTCTCCACTCTAAAAGTCTTGCATACAGATGGAGATTAAATGAACACCCAGGAGAGCCGCGCTCCTTCCAGATATGAGGTTTTGAAGGTCCACAAACACAGCGGATATTTAGAGAGCATGAAAAGGAAAACATCCAGAATAATGGACATGAGACAGGCGCAAGGTCAAAACCAGGGAAATCAAGCCAGCGCTAGGAAACTTGGAAAGAGAAATAAAGAAAATAAAAGAAAGTAGGCTCAGAGTCTCACGCTGCATGAAAAGAAACTTTGCATCAGCACACTGAAACTCCACAGAATAAAACCACTAAGTAATTAGGAGCCTCAGCAGAAAAACATGGAGATGACTGAGACGAAGACAAAAGACGTTTGACAGCACAAAGGGGCGGAGACAGAACCATGAAGTGAGTACGGGTAGTGCTGAGGATGCAAACAAACGCACCAAACAAAATCTGCCTGAATATCATATATATCACGGGTTGAGGAAGAATCTAGTGCTAGCTTAATCTAGCTGCTTATCTTGCTAATCGCACTCTTAAATATTGAGTGTTTTTTGTACCAAATATTGACTTTTTATATTTTTCCAGCAATTGCTGTTAAATCAAAACCCTTTTTCACCTTTTTACTGTAATGCTAGTTGTTGTTTTAGTCTATTTATTATAATGCTAATTTGTTTTAACCCATTTTAATTATTTATGATTTTGTATATAATGCTTGTGTAGACGATTTTCTCAAATGCTAGTTTGTATTTTAGCATGTTTACTACGATGCTAGGTCATGACTAGTCTGTTTAACGTGTTTTAATGCTAGTTTGTATTTTAGCCTGCTTACAACGATGCTGGGTTATGATTAGTCTGTTGAACTTATTTTAACAATACAGTAGTTTGTATTAACCAGTTTATTGTAACTCTAGATTTTTAGCCTGATCACAGAAATGCTAATTTGTATTTTTTGCCTGTTTACTACAATGCTAGCTCATGTTTTAGCCTTTGTCTCCGTTTAACCCAGCGGGTTCTTTTTATAGATATCATTTCTATCAGATGATGATAAAAATGCTGATAAGGCCTATTTTTTTTCCAGTCTTAATTTGCATAATCATATTTGTTTGCTTTTGCTCTGTATCTGGAGATTCCTTTTGACAGATTAGCTTTCCAAGTAAACGAATTAATCTGACTGATAGCATTGAGCGAGCATCTACCGAGATGTAGGATTCATCAATATTTGTTTCTTTGTGCGTGAATGTGTGTGTATGTGTATGTGAGAGAGAATGTGCGTGTGTTTGTGTGTGTGTGTGTGTCTGGGTGTGTGTAGATAATTAGCATTGCAAAATGAAGCCAATTAGCGCTGTGCAAAACACCATTTTCAGCTCCATGAAACCCCAGTGCTAAATTGCAAGAGCTGGAAGTGCTCCTAATGAACTAGCGAGAATCACTAGGCAGAGATTAGATGTCTTTAGGGTGGAGAAGGAAGTCGCGCAGTCCAAACGAGAGATAAACACTGGCTAAGATCCGTACAGAGACCTAGCAGGCTTGAAGATAACCACAGCTCTTCTTAATCTTCTAGCTGAGGAAAGAGGACGAGTGTAACTACACCCGAGTTTTTATCAGCACACTAACAGTCATTATCATGGCTTCTCAGTCGCGCGCCGCCATACCTGCAGGCGGGGTTTATGTAACGAGTCACATGACCTTCTGAATGAACAAAGTACATGACAAACATCACTCTTTTGTTGTTGTGAATATTGTATAAAGTCATGATTTTTATTTATAATACTGAGTATTTCGTTTCATTTGAACTTTTACTATAATGATAGTTTGCATTTTAGCTGCTTATTCTCTACTGTTCCTGTTCCTAATTATTTGCTTTGTGTTCTAAAATGCAAGGTTGCGTTTTCATCTGTTAATCGTAATGCTAGTTTATATTTTAGCCTGTTTATTGTAATGTTAGTTTGTAATTTAGCTTGTTTTTCATAATGCTAGTTTGCATTTTCGACTGTTTATCGTAATGCTAGTTTGTAATCTAGCCTGTTTTTTGTAATGCTAGTTTGTGTTTATGCCTGTTTATTGTAATGCTAGTCTGTAATTTAGCCCTTTTTCCCCGAGCCCTTTTCCTAGTTTTCATTTTAGCCTATTTATCATAATGCTAGTTTGCATCTTCACCTGTTTATAGTAATGCAAGGTTGCATCTTTGCCCGCGTATGTCAGTAACTGCTCAGACGCTTCCCCATTTGACCACAAGAAGGCCATCTGGCAGGATTAGTTTTAAGTCTTTGTTTATGTTTTTTGTCTCTTGTGCCTTTGTTTGTTCCACATGTGTTCTCCGTCCCACGTGACACATTGCTCTGTTAGCACCTTTTGCCTTCAGCTATTTCCCATTTTCCCATGATTAGTTCCTCGTGATTATGTACCTACAGTATGGTTTAGCAGATGTCTTTGCTCAGTGCTTGTCAGCTTTTCATCAGGTTTAATTGAGACCTGTTTTGTTTCTTTATGTTTTGAGTTCATTTGGTGACGTTTGTATTCTCTTAGTTTACTTTTTTTTTTTTAAATAAATCGCTTGTCTGTTTTGAACGCTGTATTTAGGGCCAATAAACTGTCAAGATATAAAATCCCCACCTTAGGTAGCATCACGTTTATTTCTTGACAGTTTATTGTACTGCTTGTTTGCATTTTTGCTTGTTTATCATAATGCTAGTTTGTAATTTATCGTATTTATTGTAACTAATTTCTTAGCCTGTTCAGTGTTATGCTAGTTTGTATTTTAACCTTTTCACAGTAATGCTACTTTGTATTTGAGCCTATTTACGACAATACTACATGTTTTATCCAGTTTAATATAAAACTAATTTAATTTTAGTCTTTTTACAATAATTCTAGCTGTTTATTAGCCTGTTTAGCAGGATGCTACTAGCCTTGTGTGGTCAGTATGTGTGTAAAATGTTCATCCAAACAATAACATGAGTCGCACAGACATTTATACATTAGCACAGTGTGTATTGTGAATTTTTGTCTGTTAAACATGATTCTTATAATAATATAAAACAAAAAAAAGTAAGAATGGCCTTCATTGATGTCAGAATAATTAGCGTCTGCGTTTTCAGCAATGTCAACAATCCAACAAACTCAAAAGTGCAAATTCACACTGACAGAAATGTCTAACGGTTTAAGGAATTGTGTTCTGATGTGCTAATTATTTCATTATTCATCTGAATGACACTCTCATAAGAAGACAACACCAGAATGGCTGTATAATCCTCTTCTTACTTCCTGTTTCCTCTCAGTGGCTCTGCCCCCGAACCTCGTCCTCTCCGTCTGCACCTGTCTGCTGTAATTAGCCTCATTAGCGTGTGGATTTAATCCGCTCAGTTTGGCTTGTGTGCTTTCTGAAGTGAGCCATAACTTGCAGTGCATTGGGTCACAGTTTGTAAGCTAATGTAAGTTAAGCTATGTAGTGCTAAGCTTTTGTTTGTTTTCCCCTTTTTATTCTCTTTTTAATATATTCAGTGGAGTCCAAACATTGCTAACCGAACTGCTTCTAGAATACAGTTTTTTTTATGCACAAAATAGATGGATAGTAAAATCTTGTAAATGTTAACATAAATCTCTGGGTTTCTTAGCATCACCTTTTGATCCATTTAAAATCAAATCCGTCATAGTGTCATCTGATTCTGCACTTCGGTACAAGAGATCAGACATGAGGACAATCTGACCTGTTGTATGAAGGTGTTTTCATGCTCGCTACTGCACATGTGCTCATTTTTAAATAAGGATTTGTCTATTAAGGCGCTACCTACATAAACCCTTGGAAATAATAATAATAAAAAAAAAAGAACCAAAAGACAGTCTAGTTGTTCTTGGCGATGGAACCAAGAAGAACCTGTTTTGAAAGCCAAGAACCATCAACTATCAAAATTAATACCTTTTCTGATGTCTGAGCCAAACTACAAGATTACAACAAAGCTTTCTTAACCATATTTCAAAACTTTATTTATTTATTTATTTTTGTTTATTTGGTCCTGGTTTGTCCTCCAGTTGTCCAGGGTTTATAATGTTCCCACTTCAAACCTTGCGTTCCTGAGATAAACTCAGGATTAAAAAATGTATTCATTATATAAATCAATACAAGTACAGTGAGATTCATGTTAGAAAAGTAATTTCTGTACAGATGTGTTTTCGTTGGCATGTAAATTGGTTCCTTCAGATCGGAACGGAATAAGAGGGTTATAGAATAAGGATTAGCATAGCATTATTAGGAGTAGCACTTAGCGAGTCTTACATCTTAATAACAAGCTGCTCCGATTACCTCATTACGGCTCTGACAGAAACGAGGATGAGTGTGGATAAAGAGATGAGGATATGAGACTCTGGGGGAGTTTTACTGTAACTCCAACACGAATTAGACATCGTAGACCCATAAAGTGATGTTATTATCATCTCCTGCATATCTTTGCTAGCTTTGCTACCCGGAATGTGAATGGCTGCAGCTGTAGTGGCTGCTGCTCATGCTAACATGTGAAAAGGGAATTTTGATTTTCACAAAGCATCAAAATCATTTCAAGCTATAATTTTCTCCCATAACATGAGAAAAAGTTACAAATGGTGCCGTGACCCGGGAAGAAACAAAGCATACAAAATTATCCCAGATTTCTAATTACAGACTAAAACTTAAGTCCCAGGACATGACAGGAAATCTTTTCCTCATGCTCAGGGATTATTTGGTGTATGTATTGAGCTGAAACCAAATTTTGTGGAGAGAAACTGTAGATTTAGCGTGGTAAGGTAATAAAATATAAAATGACCTGAAAAAATTGAAACTGCACTAAACATTGTGTTCAGTGGGTTTAGTTGATTTCCATATGACATATAGACTGATTTTAGTAACTTCTACACCACCAACTTCATTTAAAGGACACTACAAATGGGGGAATTAATTTTACATGTAATAAACACAGAAAATTCTATAGAAAATCGAAATGTAGACCCAAAAAAAAAGTCCCTATGATCCACCGTTTGCTCTCTAAAGTTAACATGAAATAGAAGTTCCCAGAGTGAGACGGGTCACCTTGGAGAAGTTGTAGAAGCATTAAGAGATTAAGGACGGCGGTTCCTCCTGTGATTGGCCGTCGGCACTCGCTGTGTCATGGCAGGGGCAGGTGCTGATTGGCTCCAGGATCTCGTCAACATCTGATCCCAAGAAGAACAGGTCAAAGGTCATGTCTGTACCGTTACATCTCTCTCTGAGAGATTAAGGTCACACGGCGGTGGAGGATGAGAACACAGCGTTAAGCGCACCAAGTGTGGACATGAGCATGATGGGTCATGTGGAGAAAGGAGAAGGAGGAACCGGGTGGAGGTGATAAAAGGACGAATGGAGGACGGAGGAAGTCGATGACTTGAGTCTCGCTGCTGGAATTGGTTAAATGTTTGGGATGGAAAATGATGCCAATGATAAAAACATTTTAAAAACATAATTTCTTCATCTCTGTCATGATCAATATAAACAATCATCTAACTGAAAAAAAAATTGAATTTCCTGAAGAACTAGGACATCCAGCAAAAGTTCACTTTTTCACTTAAAGTAAACTTTGTGCCAAATGCCTTGATTTCACTTCTGAGGAAAAAAATAATAAGCTCTTTGATTAAGCACACAATTAGACGTGCTTCATGTATTTGCATATATTTCATCTCACAGAAATATTAAATTCAGCCTTTTTAGGTTGCAGTCAATTATAAAACTTGGCACAGTTCAGGACGACCCAGTAATGTGTGTTTGAACAGGATTGTGGGAATTGGAAAGCTCATACAGGACAGTTTATAGGTTTGAAAAGTTTTTTTTAAAAAAAAAAAAAAGGTTTCTGAATAAAACTGAGGATTTCATGCTGATTTCTTCCTTTTTTTTATAATGCTTCAATAATTAAACATTAAGTATTGTGTGTATATCAGAAAACAGTGTGTAAATAGATGTCTAGCGAGACTAAAATGTCTTTAATGATCTTTGATCTATGATGATAGATTGCAGAAGAGATCCAGAAATCCAAATGATCTTTAATGATTTTATTACTCTATAGATTCATATTATTATACAATTATAGTCCTTAATTAATCTCTATTTTTACATCTAACCTTTCCTTAAAACAATTAATCATTGAATTCATTATTTAAAAAAATTCATAATTTTTTCATAAAAATATTAATAATTGGTATTAGACGAAGGGGGGGTCACGGTGTCTTAGTGGTTAGCACGTTCGCCTCACACCTCCAGGGTTGGGGGTTCGATTCCCGCCTCCGCCTTGTGTGTGTGGAGTTTGCATGTTCTCCCCGTGCCTCGGGGGTTTCCTCTGGGTACTCCGGTTTCCTCCCCCGGTCCAAAGACATGCATGGTAGGTTGATTGGCATCTCTGGAAAATTGTCCGTAGTGTGTGATTGCGTGAGTGAATGAGTGTGTGTGTGTGTGTGTGTGCCCTGTGATGGGTTGGCACTCCGTCCAGGGTGTATCCTGCCATGATGCCCGATGATGCCTGAGACCTGAGGCTCCCCGTGACCCGAGGTAGTTCGGATAAGCGGTAGAAAATGAATGAATGAATGAATGAGTATTAGACGATTTAACGCACACAAGTCGTTTTTTTATGTCTCGTCACCATTTTGTCCTAGCTTTGACTTTGTGGGCGTGGCTAGATAGAAACGAGCAACTTGAGAATTTACGGCTGATTTCGTGTTTATGAATGTACGCAGCTCGGTGTGAAGAAAAGCAGCTAAAACGTACATTTATAAATCTGACCATGAAGTTTGACCATGAAAACATTCCCTAGAAAATGATAAATAGACAAATAAGTAAAAATTTTATTTATAAATCTGACAAAATTGATTGTTTAGCCCAGTTCACAAACAATGTTTTATAGATAAATGGGTAAATATGAGATATTTTGGTGTCAGCGATCTCCTGTGTTAGCTTCTGGATGCTGGACACGGATTGGATGAAATAAAACCAATGAACTCATCCTTTATAGGTCTTAAACATGTGAGGCGTCTCACATCCAGCTCTGTAACGGCGTTTAGATGAGAAAGAAAAGCGATTCTGTCTGGAAATGGGCGAAAATAAAAGGAAACTAGCGTCTACGAGCAGGATAGATGGCTTTGACATTTAAGGAAAGGGAGGCGTGATGTTGTGGTAGCTTCACAGGAGCCTTTCAGGCCGACCTCGACAACATGCTCGATAGAACAGAGGGAAGATAAAAATGTTGACTTAGCGCCACCAATTATCCGTGTGTTTTCAGCACAGTGGGGAAGCTAGAGCCGTTACGGACAAATCTCAGCGTGTTTGTTTCTCCCTGACCTTTTATTGGATTTTCATTGGTGTTGTGTTTGGATCGTGTTCAGTTCGATTTGATCTGGACTGAGTGACTCATCGCTTTGGCTTCGTCTCCAAATCCAAACTGTCCAAATGAGCAAGAGGAGGAGGAATGTAAGGGGAAGATAAATTCTTCCCATGGACTGTGTGTGTGTGTGTGTGTGTGTGTGTGTGTGTGTGTGTGTGTGTGAGAGAGGAGCTGTTTCCGTTGTCATCAATTACACACATTTATACAGAGCATCAATAACGATCTCATATAAGAGCGAGTGCATTAAAATAAACCTGTGATTTGTAGCTGCACTCATGCCAGAGCTGCTGTTATAGAGAAACAACACAGATGAATCTCTGACCAATCAGAACAGAGAACGACCAGAACGTGTCCTGCGTAGGTCTGTGACATTACTGCCGTGACACTCTCACTGCCTTTAGAGACTGTTTTATTTAACACAATGATTCATAGCTGCTGTAGAAACCACAAGGGCTTACTCCCAGACACACACACACACACACATCATCTCGATCACTGCAGTCATTTAGAAAACTAATTAATCTTTTCCCCACACACACCATGTGAAGCTAACAGCGGTGCTGAGAGAGAGAGAGAGAGAGAGAGAGAGAGGGAGGGAGGGATGGGGAGAGAGAGAGAGAGAGAGAGAGAGAGAGAGAGAGAGAGAGAGAAAGAGCAGTAATAGAAATACAGAAGAAGATACATGGACAGATACTGAGCGAGAGAGAGAGAGAGAGAGAGAGAGAGAGAGAGAAATAAATAGATAGACAGATTCATCTAGAGAGAGAGAGAATGGGAGAGTAAAGCAGAATGCAGCTTTAAGGCTTGTTTTGCGTAATTAAAAACTTCCTTCATTAATCATTAGCACTGAACTCTCTCTCTTTCTCTCTCTCTCTCTCTCTCTCTCTCTCTCTCTCTCTCTCTCTCTCTCTCTTTAGAGATGTATATTTATCCCCCAGGCCATATCTTTCTGTCTGCTTTTAAAAAAAAACGCCATGTGCATGTGTGCTGCTTGCTAACGGACGTGTACGCGCTCTTCTCTTCCTCTTTGTAATGTCATTTTTTTTCTCTTCATCAACACAATTCTGTTCCACAGCTCCAGTTTAACGCTGGTGGTGATGCAATCAAGTCCTGTCAGATCCTGGACCGTGATTGGTCCGAACGTGACGATTAGTTTTCTAGAACAGCAGCTCTGACAGGAACAAAACTCTTCAAGGTATGTTAATGATGAAAAAAATAATAAAATAAAATAAAATAAAATAAAATAAAATAAAATAAATAAATAAATAAATAACTCTCTTAAATTATTCATAAAACAACACATATTATTAAAAACGTCATGTACTTTACAGCAATAAAATAGATAATAGAAGAAATTAATGTTTGTTTATTACCAAAGATACTATATATAAATTCATTACATTATTGTAGAAATTAAAAATATATAAATAATAACTCCAATAAATAATCAGCTAAATAAAGGTGAACGTGTTAAAACATTTATAAAACACACATAACATCACACGAATGAAATGGTTTGCTGTTTCTTTAAAACAAATTTAAAAAGATATATTTTTTAAATATTAAACAACATAATCTATCTAAATACATGCTAAAATAATACTTAAATACATATTCAAGTATTTTTTAATTATTGCATTTTCTGTCAAAAGAAAATGACCAAAACCCAAAAAGAAGCAGTAAAAAAAAAAAAACCTTAAGAATAATAATAAACATAACACATAATCTTACACAACATTTATACGTCTTTTTTTTTTCTGTTATAAATCCTCATCCAGCGAGTCGAGCAAAAGAAACAGAATTATTTCTTCTACTTCATAAACTGCAAGCTGTTTTTTTTCTTTCCCCACAGAGGCATAGCTTTCTGTTTATGAAACGCAAACCTTTGCTCGGTTTATTCTCATTATTCATGAATAAATTATGCAAAACTGAGACAAATCCGTTTATTAGCTGTTTGACAAATCCTCTGATGAAATAGAAAAATTCACACGCAACAAATGCTGTGAACTGGCTTCATGCCACATGAACTTAAAAATAAGGAGCTAAAACACACGGAGCACAGAATAGTTTTTTTCTGCATGGAATTCGATCCAAACCCAAACGTAGCCCTTCGACCCGGAGTGTTCAGAACCGACACCTTTTTATTTCACAGCTTATTAAAAATGTTTTTTTTTCAGATGAACCTTAAATCCATGATTTAAAGGAGCAGCTCAGACAAAATTCAAACACGATTTCCGCTTCCTCTGAATGTTGTCCGTCCACGACCGAAGACCTGATTCTTTAGCTTAGCACTGGAGCTACGAGGCTAATTGAAGCGTATGGCTACCAGTTTAGCATTACACATCCTCCATGCGCTCGCCTCATAAAACCTCAGAACTGTTTATGTGGAAAAAAACGACACGAGGAACTGAAGTAGACTCTGAAAACCCTCTCTGAAATGACTGGAATGGTGATTCTTTTATTATTGCTTTAGACTGAAGACATTTGGGTTTGAGATCAAAAGACGAACATGATGAAATGACCTGAGATTTATAGCCAGATGCCGTCTCGGTCAGGTCCCTAGTTCAGTAGTCAGGGCACTGAACGGGGAGTCGGCCATTTTAAAGGTGGGGTGCACGTTGTTTGAAAAATGCTTCAGAAAACTGAGTCGGGCCAACAAACAAAACAAACGTGTAGCCAATGAGCAGAAAGGGGCGTGTCTTGTCAATATGCGGCAGAGAGTGTGTTCGGTGCGCATGTGTGACATTAGCAGAAAGCGATTGAAACACTGACATGGCGGATACCTGCCATTACGTCTGCCTCGGGTTCTAGGTGTCGAACGTCATCTTCCGCGTGAAACGGAGCTAAACCTTTCACGCTACAACACACAAACAAAAACACATTTGTATTACCATAGTGTTACACATTGTGTTCATTTACTGATAAAAATATCCCTTCGGCCAGCCGCCCCAGCAGGTTCCGCCATAATAGTTGCCTGGGTCACGTACGTATGTGTGGGGCGGAGCTATCAAAACAGAGGTGACAACCATTTGGGTTAGGGGCGTGTTTGTTTTGGTCATTTCAAATGTCATGATTGGCTTTCAGACATCGTGCACCGCACCTTTAAGGGCTGTTTCTTTGTCTCTCTCTCTCACTGGAATGTTCACCCCTAAAAAATCTCAATGCAGTGTAAAAACCAGGGAGAATAAACTCTCCGAATATTTACTGATAATGACGTGAGAACCAATGAAGTGAGAACTCTAAGTTCTCTAACATCTAACAAGCTTCTGATCAGTAGTCACCTTAACCACTAGGACTTCACAATAGTATTACACCTTAACCACTAGGACTTAATTTTATTTGTAAATTTATTTGACATTCTAACTACGCTTTGTTCGAATCTGACGACTTTTAAGTGTTTATTCGTTTCTAAAATCCACCAGCTCCCCTACGATCCTGCTCGAAGCACTGCGACAGGAACGTGTCTGAACAAGCGAACATGTTAATAGGACGTATAAAACAGAAATATTTGATATATAAATTCGAGGTCATTGATTGAGGTCAGGGCGCACGGTGGCTTAGTGGTTATCACGTTTGCCTCATACCTCCAGGGTTGGGGGTTCGATTCCCGCCTCCACCTTGTGTGTGTGGAGTTTGCATGTTCTCCCCGTGCCTCGGGGGTTTCCTCCGGGTACTCCGGTTTCCTCCCCCGGTCCAAAGACATGCATGGTAGGTTGATTAGCATCTCTGGAAAATTGTCCGTAGTGTGTGATTGTGTGAGTGAATGAGAGAGTGTGTGTGTGTGCCCTGTGATGGGTTGGCACTCCGTCCAGGGTGTATCCTGCCTTGATGCCCGATGACATCACAGGCTCCCCGTGACCCGAGGTAGTTCAGATAAGCGTTAGAAAATGAGTGAGTGAGTGAGTGAGAGTGAGTGATTGAGGTCAGTGTGGAGTGATTCAGAGTCTTAACTTGTGTAGATATTGTATCCCTAGATACTGTATCAGTAACTTACTGATACAGTATCTAGGAAGCTAAAGAGACATTTGAGACACAGCCTTGCTTTGAGACCTGATGGATTTCACTTAACTTTCCTCAGCTTCAAAATGGCTTCCTTTTCTCCTGTAGACATCTCTCTCGTCTTCATTTTGTTTTATTGTCCATTTTCGTCACAAACCCGTGAAGCAATGGGTCGAGCCAGTATAATTTTTTAGATTGTCCTGTAAAAGAAAAAAGCAGATGATGACAAAAACATTGGAGAGAGCTGTGAAGAAAAACATCTAAACAAATGTTTACTGACGTCTTTAATGAGTTTCCTATAAAACATAAATGAAAAAAAACGAAGGATTAAATATCTTCCTTAAAGCTCCAGCACAAAGACAAAAATACAAATCCAGGCTGATGTGTTCAGTTGCTGCTTAACGCTTATCCTAGCAGCTCACCTGCTCTCTCTCATCACCTGCGTTCAGCAGCAGCAGAAATCCTGTCTGATCCGGAAAAGCTCAGCTGTTCATTAGCATTCAGACGAGCCCTCTTATTGGTCAGCTCTTAACGATTTGTAATTAGCGTCTCTCCAGCAGTCGAATCCAACATTTCCTAATTAGCTGACTCGTAATTTTTGCATAACGGCGAACAACTGCACTCATAGATATTAATGAGATATGGAGTTTTAATTCGGTAATCCTCTTACACACTGTCATTATGTAATATTTATAAATGATCTCGCTTAATCTCTTGCTAAAGCGTGCCGTGCGCTGCATGCTAAACTCCCGGAAGAAAAGAAACACGCGAGCCAAAGGCAAACGCAGTGTCGTTGTTTGGCTATATTCCTCACAGCAGTAGGGAGTTATTTTAGGATTTTCATTTTTCATAAGGATGCTGAATAATAACGTCGTTCATTAAGCCGTCCTCTGGTAGAAAATTGTCAGAATGGAATGGAGGAAAAAAGCTTTGGCTCTGTTTTAAGTCATTAAATACAGCACCGCTTTATGGCCTGGAGTTTTTTTTTTTCATTAGCTGTCAATACATCCCAGATCTTACAGTGAGGAATATAGCCTTAATAACTTCCTGCTATTTATCTCAAGTTCTTTATGAGGGGCATTTAATATAATAAGAATATTATTTTCTTCCTCTTGTATAGATAGATAGATAGATAGATAGATAGATAGATAGATAGATAGATGTTTACAACGATTGCTTCATAAACGTCTCATCACAGGAAAGTCTTCGTTTCTTTGCTACAGGTCACTGTGAATCAGCTGTTACTATGGCAACAGTAAGGTATTAAAACAAATGAATTAATTTGAACCATATCGCTGAGCTACTATGGTCCAGCAGTCCAGGCGCTGGGTTCCTAATCAGAAGGTCGGGGTTCAAGCCCACAAGCTGCTGCGACATCTACGTTGGGTCCTTGAGCAAGGCCCTTAACCTCACCTGCTCCAGGGGCGCTGCAAGATGGCTGACCCTGCGCTCTGACCCCAGGCTCATAATAGCCTGGGATATGCAAAAAACTTGGGGGAAGTCATGGCCTAATGGTTAGAGAGTCTGACTCCTAACCCTAAGGTTGTGGGTTCGCGTCTCGAGCCGGCAATACCACGACTGAGGTTCCCTTGAGCAAGGCACCGACCCCCCCCAACTGGGCCCCAATCCGGGTGTGTGTTCACGGTGTGTGTGTGTGTGCACGTTGGATGGGTTAAATGTGGAGAACAAATTCTGCGTATGGGTCACCATACAGTACTTAGCCATATGTCACTGTCACTTAGAGCTGTAATAGTAAATTAATCAACACCGCCTTCAAGACCGATCAGAAAGACGAATATAAATGCATATGTTTTTATCCATTTATCCATCTTTTAAAGCTAATAAAATTTCTCCTGCTGATAAACACAGTCATAACTAGTTATTACAGAAAGTCAGACACCCCCTGCCCTGCTGTCCAAGTGGTACAGTCCAAACCGGCTTTGCCTTAACGTGATTATTTTTTTACAGTTTCAAAAAAAAAAAAAGAAAAGGAAAAAGTGTCTTTAGCTATTATTTTGAGACTTGTTTTGGTAAACACGATAAAATCAGTGTTTCTATTACATTAAAAGTAATCTAGATTTTGTATCGATATAAATATTTTTATTTTAATATTTTAATTGTTTCATTATTGTCAATTATAGTGTAGATTTTTTTTTTCGTACTAAAAACGTTTCAGTCCATTTAAGAGAATTAATGAATAAAAAAATTCCTCAAAATTATTTTAGCTCACCTTACATTGATACTTGAAGTTGCGTGTTTTTCGATCACGTGTGGGCGTGGCCTGTCCGGTACGTATTCTATCACTTTGTACAGTAGTTAAATATAAACAAGATAAACAACTAATATGATTATCGTTGCTTGATTTTACATGTTTCTCACAAACCTTTGTGCTAGCTTCATTGCGAGATTAGCAAAGCGAGCTATCTGTGCTAGCATACAGTGGGATCGGTCTTAGGATCGCCAGTCATTTGGATTTGCCTTTTTATCTCATTTGCATAAAATGTAGGTTTAAATTTGGCTTATTGTGATGTCACTATGTTGCTTGCTGCTGATGTACACTTTATGTAAGGAGTAATCTCCTGGACGTGTTCGATACGTCTTACACTTTATTCACTACGCTGGGGGATGCTGGAGGGTGACACAAACAAAGTGTCTGTCTGTTTGTCTATTGATCTTTCTGTCTATCTGTTTTCTGCCCCTTTATCTATCCACCTGTCTTTCTGTCTCTATCCAGATATCAGTGCATGTGTCTTCTTATCAGCATGTCTAACTGTCTGGTTATTGCTTATTGGTCTGTCTGTCTATCAGTCGGTCTATCAGTCCGTCTTGTCTCGTCTGTATTTATGTCTCTGTATCCCACGTCTGTCTGTCGGCAAGTCTTACTGTCAGCTGTCGTGTATCTGTTGGAATGTCTTTTTATTAGAATCCCTGTCTGTCTGTTGTTTATCACTATATGCTAAAACAGATTGCAGTAGTGTAATTCCCTCTTACAGTCTCTTTCCTCATTTAGCTGTGATTTATTCATCCTCATTTATTTATTAGCTTGTTTACGGCCTGTTTGTCCACTGACAGTTTGTTTGGTGTACGTGAGCATAACTAGCTGTTTGTGACTAAAATACTCCATGTGTGGCATGTGGCTTTACCTGCTGCCTGCTGAATAAATGAATGACAGGTGAAGAGTGCAGGTTGGTTCGACACTGGTCTGGTGCTGGTCCGGCACTGGTTCAATGCTGGGGTGGTGAGGGACTGACGCAGGTCTGATTCTGGACCGAGCTAGTTTGACTCTGGACCGAAGCTAGTCTGACTCTGGCCAGACACTGGTCTGATTCTGGACCGATGCTGGTCTGATTCAGGACCAAAGCTAGTCTGACTCTGGCCAGACACTGGTCTGATTCTGGACCGATGCTGGTCTGATTCTGGTCTGATTTTGGACCGAAGCTAGTCTGACTCTGGCCAGACACTTGTCTGATTCTGGACCGATGCTGGTCTGATTCTGGACCGAAGCTAGTCTGACTCTGGCCAGACACTGGTCTGATTCTGGACCGATGCTGGTCTGATTCTGGACCGATGCTGGTCTGATTCTGGTCCGACGCTGGTCTGATTCTGGTCTGACGCTGATCTGATTTTGGACCGAAGCTAGTCTGACTCTGGCCCGATGCTGGTCTGATTCTGGACCGAAGCTAGTCTGACTCTGGCCAGACACTGGTCTGATTCTGGACCGATGCTGGTCTGATTCTGGACCGAAGCTAGTCTGACTCTGGCCAGATACTGGTCTGACTCTGGACCGATGCTGGTCTGATTCTGGCCAGACACTGGTCTGATTCTGGACCAATGCTGGTCTGATTCTGGTCTGATGCTGGTCTGATTCTGGACTGAAGCTAGTCTGACTCTGGCCAGATACTGGTCTGACTCTGGACCGATGCTGGTCTGATTCTGGACCGAAGCTAGTCTGACTCTGTCCAGACACTGGTCTGATTCTGGACCGATGCTGGTCTGATTCTTATCCGACGCTGGTGTGTGATTATGGTCTGATTCTGGACTGACGCTTGTTTGATTCTGACCGTTGCAGGTCTGTTTCTGGTCCTTTTTATTAAAAGCTTAATAAGAAAATATTATACATCATTACTACATTTTGATGTCTTCATTTGTATGTAAAAGGAGTTAACATTCAGCGAAACACGCTGTGTTCAGAGATTAATGTTTTTCCACAGACCTATTAGAAAACCCAGAGGGACTGAGCCGGTTAATGTATTAACAGCATAATAGCACAGCAGAAAAAATCCCCAGTGTTAAATTAAAAGGAGTCCATACAGGCACAAGTGAACGCTGTGAGTGTTAAGTCAGCGCTGCAGATTATGCCGAGTTCAATTACTATTCATCTCTATTGATTTGTGCGAGTATAAAATAGAAAGTATGACTCCAGGCTAATTAGAATTATTTATTGCTATAAGCCGTGCCTTAAAAATGGTCTGACCTACAGTACACAGCTCGGTCGTTATATTCAGGATTCCCTTCTTTTTAGACATGTGCATCATTAATAATATATAAAAACTACTATAAAAAGTGTGTCCAAGTTCTTTAAAATCAAAACTTAAGAAATTACTAATTCAATTTTAATGCTAAATCCAAGTAATATTGCTACTTACTCAAATTCAGCAACATCTATTGACTAAAGTTGTCAATGACTATCTGTACTGAAGAACTGAATTATATTTAAACTGAATTATATTGAAATCCACGTTCCGAAGGTAAAGCTTCAGCTTTCAGGGTGCTGATTGGTGTCGTTGTGGCAATGCTAACATACTGATATCGGCTATTTAGATATCTTTCTCGATAGAACTTATAATTTTGCATAAATTGTCTTCATTTTTTAAAGAATTTTCAAATCCAGAAATTCACCTCAGCTAGTATCTGACCTCAGGTCAACCATAAGGGTGTATATAGTTTCGCTGTGAAGTCTCGGACTCAAACCAGCAGAAATTAAGGTCATACTGTACTCTGTATTTTTATTATAATTATAATGTGGAAGCCTAGTGGTTAAGGTGTTGGCTTACCTACTGGAAGGTTGTAAGTTTGAATCCCAGGTCCTCCAAGTTACTACTGCTGGGCCCCTGAGCAAGGCCCCTATTCATCAATTGCTCAGTTATTTAAATAGAATGTAAGTTGCTTTGGTTAAAGGTGTCTGGCCAATGTATTTTTAGCCATGTAGCTGAATTTGCTAATTATTTTTCTGCATGTTAAGACTCTCAGGAGCGAAGTCTATCCCTGTTCACTAATGACTCTACAAATATCTGTCCCTCGTCTTCACAGCAACATGCGACAGCTTCGGGACTTCATGCGGCAACGATTAACGAGACAAAGCGACGCTAATAAGAAGAGATGTGAACAAAATTGATGATCAGGAGAGTATTTAATACTGGAGTGAGGAAAAGCAGGAAACAGGAAGTCAACAAGCCAGTATGACAGCTCTGTAATTAATTCTGTTTATTGTTATGAGGGGAGAAGACGTCTCGAGCTGGTGTAGTATGGAAATAGAGGGTATGTGCGACATGAAAATCAGGTTCTAACACACTCGACACTCCCTCCCAGGCTTCATCCTCGGGATTAAACCGCACTCTCAACCTCTCAAGGACGTCTCATCTCAGCTTGTGTGTGTGTGTGTGTGTGTGTGTGTGTGTGTGTGTGTCTGTGATGCTCTATGCAAACCCTGAGGCTCACAAGGCTCCAGCATAAACATCTCGCAAATTAGCAGCTCAGTGTTTTCTAATTAACACTCCGTTCATACAGAACGCTCTTCCTCAGGCTCAGACATTCTTATTTAAACTCCACAGCCTTGAAAGTGCACAACTTTCATCGAACAATTAAAAAGACATATTTAACACGGACAAAACCCCGAGCCCAGACGCGTCGGAAAAATACTGAATCGTTTCATTTTGTATTTAATTCCATTTTTTTCCGCTTTCGTTGGTGTGATTTTTTAATATATTTATTTTATTTATTTCTTTTTTTAATGCCTAGGTTTTTCTAGTTTGGTGTGATTAAGCCGACCAAAAAAAGATCCCCATGAGATCTCAGCAAATGAGAAATTTCATTAGTAGGTGTTTTTACACCTAATAGTTTCCTGAGTCTAAATCAGGGTTAAAGAGATGGCATCAGCACAAACGTTTCTCTCCCGTATGGAAAACTTCCGCTTTTAACGTTGCACTCGTGTGATTTTGAAGCAGGATCAGCACAGATTTGCCTCCAGGTTATTAAACTCTGCTCTGAAGCTTTTACTGTTAGCTACACATCAGGGTGCCAAACGTGTACAGTGTGAAACAAAACGGTGTTACGAACGTTACTAGTTGCTTAGCAACAAACAAGCAATCAGAAACTGAACAGCGTTTCTGATTCGTTTCAACTGAAAATCAGGACGTAGCTGAACATCGCTGAACAAAAACGGCTCGGTAGATAGAGTCAGGCGGTGAAACACGCCAGATATCAACAAACGAACAGCTGATCAACTGGACGACATTTAAAAAGAGCAAAAACAGATGATAAAGCTGTGAAAGATAAAATCTACTCGGGTGCAAATCATCAGACCTGAACGTTGTCACACTGGATTTATCCAATCATGGTTGATGATGCTGAAAATATGCAAATTAGACGAAGGTGTTTAGGAATATAAAACGTACAGATAACACAGAGATCCGCAGCAAGACTGCAAGTGCTGACTAAGTGTTTTTATGTTTCTATAATTCATTATGAATGAAATTGCCCTGAAATATTATTTATATATTATTTATTATAAATGAAATTTCCAGAAATGTCCACAAGGTTTTCCCGTTTTAAGAGCTAGAAAATCCCAGCAACCCAGAACATGGCATTTGAGTTGATTCAATCCTGCAGGTGAGTCGATTCTGAGTTGAGTTGCAGCATATGTGAAGTAACTACTGTAAATGTGATAACTATATATATTGTTTGTGTGTGTGTGTGTGTGTGTGTTTGTGTGTTTGTGTGCGTGTAGACATCAGAATTTGGATTTTGCCCCCTCTACACACACATACACAGACATTTCACATATGATGCATTTAGTGCATTTGAACAGAACCCAGTTATGAATCAAAACCTGTGAGAAAGCGATTCGACTCTGAATTAACTCAACTGCGGGAAGTGAATCAAAATCCAAATTCAATCTAAAATCCAAATTCAGATGTCACTCACACACACACACGCACACACACACACACTCACACACACAAACAATAAACTTTGAAAATCTAAAATGTCCTGGGATCAAGCGCTCCAACGAAACAGACGGATGAATCGAGTATCATACGACTCTCCATTGCCACATGCTAACTCTAATTAGGCCTCTGGGAACTAAGAAATGTGTGTGTGTGAGAAAGAAAGCAGGATGAGTGTGTGGCTTAGAAGAGGAAGCAAGTCCCAGCGGTTTTACTCCTGTTTGACTGCAGCAAAAGAATTTGAGACTGAACATACGTCTATAGGTTCGCTAATGATCCAAAGAGGATTGAAACGCACCGTAATAACGTATCCGTCAAATGAGTTCACACAGGAGGGTTTATCCTGGGATTCTGAGTTTGCAATACTTTTATTTGGTCCAGAACACGAGGGAGGAAAGTGTTGGCGGGATATTGGAAGTGTAAAACGTCTGATACGGTATTTTTAACTAAAATAAATCTATCTTTCTAGGTTTTCTAAAAAACTCTAGGGATTGTTTCCAGATAGCGCAAATCATAAAGATGCTAAACTAGCACAAAGGATGCTACTAGACAGATTATGTGACGTGGCATGCTGGGAGTATGCGGTATAGTGTACACTGGGTCTACATTCGATCCTGAACATGACTCATGACTTATAAGAACATTAGATTAGGTTATTTAACAGAGGGAAAAACCCCAGGCTCACACCGGAAGACAACAGAATACTGACTCGATTTAGATCAGACCTGCAAATGGCCAGAAAATCATTTGTTTGTTAAGACTGATTAAAGTTGATTGTGAGACCTTCACAGTTGTTAGTGCTGGTGATGTCACTAACCCAATGAACCTCACAATGTATCTCTCATCAACTGTTGCTGTTCTCTGTGGCTTGGTGATTTTCAGGACATACCACATACTGTAGTAATCACTTTTTTCTCCCACAGACAATAAAAAGAGTCTTCACAGGTGAACCTGGAGGCTAAAACCAAGGATAGTTATTCAGAACTATTTGTTCAATCACATGTTCCAATATTTGTGCTCGTCTAAATATTAGGTGGTCAAATACAAAATGTATTATTAGTGTCAGTTATTTATTTCTTAAGTACTTTGGCTCTTTTCCTACAGCTGAAATCTTTATTTCTTTCCTTTTTCGTTTGTCTTATTCTACATCTCGGATATATTCGCCTGCGCTTTGTTTCTTTTTTTGGCACTTTTGCTTATCATCTGTTGTTTGTTTGTTGTTGTTCATTAATGTTTTCCGCTATGTCTATTAGCTTGAAATGTAAATTGTACTATATAAATAAATAAATATATATATCGTCGCTGTCAGGCAGAATCCTCGTATCTCCAAAACCGTTACTTTTCAGGAAATTAAAAAAATGCCGTACCTTATCTGCAGTGCACAGGGTTTAGTCCGCGTTGCAGTGGATTGTCTTGCGCTAAATTCCTGTCCTCAGATGAGCACCAGAACTAGCGGGGGTCAAGATTTTTTTTTCTTTGAGCCCAGTGTTTTGAAGACATTTACCTCAGAAGACGTGTTGATTCGTTGCGACTCTTCTTGAGGAGAAATATGCCGTGAAGCTCTCCCGCGGAGTGAGGAAGAGGTGGACAGTTGAAGTGTCCAATGGAGTTATGAGATTTGTGCTCAGGCTATTTTCAAGACTTTAGATTGGTTAATAACTTGTAAAAATAACAGACCCACGTGGGGACTGACCAATAGCATCGATATGTTAAAAAATATGAAATTGACCGAATTTGGACATACGAGGTTTCCGCCGACAGCAACGATATACACTCACCGGCCACTTTATTAGGTACACCTGTCCAACTGCTCGTTAACACAAATTTCTAATCAGCCAATCACATGGCAGCAACTCAATGCATTTAGGCATGTAGACATGGTCAAGACGATCTGCTGCAGTTCAAACCGTCGTCAGAATGGGGAAGAAAGGTGATTTAAGTGACTTGGTTGTTTTTGCCAGACGGGCTGGTCTGAATATTTCAGAAACTGCTGATCTACTGGGATTTTCTCTAGGGTTTACAAAGAATGGTCCGGAAAAAAGAAAATATCCAGTGAGCGGCAGTTCTGTGGGCCAAATGTGTTGTTGATGCCAGAGGTCAGAGGAGAATGGCCAGACTGGTTCGAGCTGATAGAAAGGCAACAGTAACTCAAATAACCACTCGTTACAACCGAGGTATGCAGAAGAGCATCTCTGAACACACAACACGTCGAACCTTGAGGTGGATGGGCTACAGCAGCAGAAGACCACACCGGTACTAGTAAGGTGTACCTAATATATATATAATTTTTTTTTTATTATTAGTATTATTATGTTGTTGTTGGGTCCATGTCGTTCCAATACTTTTGGAGGAATCTGTAAACATAAAGTAGCATAACGTACTGAACATGTACAGTAAGTGTTAATTAATTCTGCATTGAGGATTTTAAGATTGTTCTGTATGTAAAATTTTGTAATTCATTGCATATAGAAGTCCGGAACATGTTTATGAATACAAATGGACTCATTTTTAATCAGTATTAACGCCCTGGGGCTCATTTTAGTTCATTTCTTTATAGCTTCCTGTCATGATTCTGTAAACCAGAAAGAAAACAATCATTATTGTTGATAGAATAAGATTCAGCTGCGTTAAAAAAAAACTCCCACAATCTCTCAACGGCGTCGATCGTAAAAAAAAAAAAAAAAAAAAACGCCTCCTTCGTGTTCCTGCTTCTCCTTCTCGAAAAGTTTAAACACAATACAGTTTCCTGAAAATTAGCCACAGTGTTTGCCATAGCGGCAAATCTAATGACTTCTCTCTGTAAACATCTGAAAGCCATCCGGCTGAAATGGCGCAGGCCGAACCTGCAGAAAAAAATCCTCGCATATTGAAATTGAAAGGCATGAAATTAATATTTACGTCGAGAGCAGGATGTGGCGGAAATCAGAGATTTGTTCAGTAGCGCAGATGAAGGGGATTTTTCTTCTTTCTGAAAAGGAAAGAAAGACACAGAGAGAGAGAAAGAGAGAGAGAGAGAGAGAGAGAGAGAGAGAGAGAGAGAGAGAGAGAGAGAGAGAGAGAGAGAGAGAGAGAGAGAGAGAAAGAGAGAGAAAGAGAGTAGATGGGAAATATGGAAATCTGACAGGGAATCAGGAAATGACCCATCTGGTAAATGTGATTAAAGACAATGCTTCAAAGAAGCAAAGAAAACGAGAAACAGCAGGGACGCAAAGACGAGAAGAAAAGTCTGTGTGTCATTAAACAACAAAAAAAAAAACCCAGAAAATATTAGAGGGAAAAAAAAATCTAAGTTAGAGCTTGGAAAACTTTTAGAAAATAAATTGAATTTATTTCAAAGTTTTTACAAAATGACAAACTGTTGCCAAGACAGATGAGCATGAAATCCCACAGAATAACGGATGAGAGTTAACGAAAAACATGTCCGTGTTCATAACAACAAGCAGGAGGTGAGTTATAAGTGTGTTATAAACACTGATGACTAAGGTATATTTAATGTTGGGGTGATATTATGGTGGAATGAGTATCTCTGCTTTAGAATATCTCAATCGTACATCAATAAACCTGTTCCTTATGTGTCTGATGGTTATTAGTATTAAGTTGAGCCGCGTTGCCTTGAGCAGCACGGAATCCTCTGTTGTCTTCTGTTGTCGTCCTGTCTCTAGTCTGTGTCTATGTTTCGTGGGGTTTTTTAGTTAATAAATCCTGTTTTCTTTTATACCCCTTTTCCACCAAAAAGAACCGGGTGCTGGTTCAGAGTTGGTTCCACTGGCGAACCTTCTAAGAACCGGTTTGTCTTTCCATCGGTTAGAGAGCATCACAGATCCGAGTCTGACGTCACTGTATACGTGTCACGTCACACAGAAACATTAGCGCAGCAGCGACAAAACACAAACACATCAACAATGGCGGATGTTGCTTTACTGTTAATGCTCATGGCTTTGTGAACCTACATTAACACCCAAACGCGGCGAATCCAACGTGTACGTGCAGCTCCATGTAATCTGTATAAACGGAGGTTGTTATCGAGAAAGTACATAACGTTATTTTATCATTAACACAGAAAAAAGTTAGCCTTAGCATGTAGCTACTTACTATCATGTGTGCTGATAACTGATCATACTGCGGTAAAGTAAAAGTGTATTAAACATTAGTATACTTAAGGTACATTATCAAATGCGCTAACAGTAGCCCCGCCTACAGCCCCGCCCACAGCCCATAACGCAAGCAGTTCTTAAGTCTAGACCAGAAACGTTTTGGTGCTACTTAAGAACCACTTTACCTGGTTCAGAGCTTTGGCGGTCGAAAAAGAAAGAACTGGTTCTAAATTAGGCTCCGAACCAGCACTCAAACTGCCTCGGTGGAAAAGGGGCAATAGCTATCCTGCATTTGGGTCCGTTTTAATTCCCCCGCATGTGACACATCTACATCAAGCTGATGTGTGTCGTAGCTTCCTGTACTTCCTGTTTTCACCCTGACCTTGGTTCATTTTCTATAAGAGCTTGTCATGAAGAGTTTATTACATCCTGTTTATATTATATATTATATCTCTAATTCCACTTAATGTTCTAACAGCTGTTTATTTGCTTCTGTTTTTGTTTTGTTCTCTTCAAGTTGATACGACAAAAAATCACCACGTTAATGACTGCACACACTTTATGTTGTTTAATCTGTTTATCGTTAGCGGAGTTTATTATTAGCGGCGCGTCCGCAGTACAAGTTGTTACTACAGAAACCTAACTGCTGACCAATCACAATCGAGACCTGCGCAGAGACCAGCTAGTGACCACAATCATTTAATAAACTATTACCAGAATTTCCAAATATTCTAAATTTGCAAAAGTATGTGCACCCTGACCATCACACCCGTGTGTATAAACGTTACCTCAGAGTTCCAGCATGACGAAGCCCCTGTGCACAAAGCAAAGTGTGTTAAGACCTCGAGTGTCCTGCACACAGCCGTGACTCTAACTCAAACCCGCTGAACAGATTTGGGACACAACATCAGTCTGATCTTACTAATGCTTTTGTATCTGAATGATCACAAATCCACACAGTCACATCTAGTGTAACGTCTTAAGTGAGAGTGAAAGTGTCGTGATGTACGGCTAAATACGGTGACCCGTACTCAGAATTCTTTCTCTGCATTTAACCCATCCAAAGTGCGCACACACACAGCAGTGAACACACACACACACCGTGAACACACACCCGGAGCAGTGGGCAGCCATTTATGCTGCGGCACCCGGGGAGCAGTTGCCTTGCTCAAGGGCACCTCAGTCGTGGTATTGCCGGCCCGAGACTCAAACCCACAACCTTAGGGTTAGGAGTCAGACTCTCTAAACATTAGGCCAGTCTTAACTTCTTAAGAGACGGTAAGTGTCAGGGATCAGCGCAGACTTTTGGACACGTGCGATTGTTTGTTTTTGTCACGTGGCTGCCCCGCCTTCGTCTGCTCCTCCCTGTCTCCACACCTGTTCCCCATTGTGTGATGGACCTGTCTTGTGTATAAATGTGAGCCGCAGTAAGAGATATTCTTATGATAACAGTAAATAATGAGGGGTATTAGAGTAAATAATGAGGGGTATTAGAGTAAATAATGCACAGACTATTGCTCATAGCACATACAGTATATCTATAACCCATGTAAAGTGAAATAAGAGCACAGGTCTCTCTCTCTCCATATATATATATATATATAAAAATATAGACATAAACATAATACTAATTATTGTTTAACAAAGTTGTCGGTGTGTAAAACTTTTCCCGAGCACAGCGGGCCTTCGCTCAGTGCAGCGTTTAAAATGAGAGAAAATTAACCACGTTTGGAAAACAGTCATGTATTCCAACGTCTAATTGCAACAATTTCAGGCTTGAGAAAGTTTTGATCGGGCCAATTTCAACAGAGGTTAACGGGTTAGCGACGCGGCTCTGTTTCATTCAGGCAGGAAAGAAAACACAGGCTTTGATAATTCCATTCTGAACGAGCCTGCGGGTAAATTAGAGTGAAAAATGGGTCAAATCATGAGGACAAACATGTAGAAAGAGTTTTTCGGTGTATAAAAAGTGTCTGTGATATCGAGCTACTTGGGAATAAAAAAGACAAGAAAAGAAAATATTCCGTTCACTCCTACTCGTCCTAGTCATCAAAACCTTTTGTAGAGTTACAAAAGAAGCGAGGAGGTTTTTCTGACCAAACACACGTTCTGTGTCAGCTCGCTAAATGCTGATGATTTTCTAACTGACACGTACGTTAGCGACACAAACACTATAAATTACTGCATTTAAAAATAAAAGCTTTGTCTGTTTCAGATGATAATTACTTACACAAACTCGGAAAATATTTCAGCAATTTGTTTTAGATATATATTGAAGTAAAAACTCAACTTTTCACAGGAACAACAGCTAATTGTGATTAAATCTGTCAGAGAAAGATTCTTCCGTCTCTTTTCGGTCCTAAAGAGAACAGTTTTTAAAGTTTGATCCGTTATTCGTGCTTCTTTTGACTCCCAGATTTTCCTCACTTTCTGGTCGGGAGATGAATTGAAGTTAAAAGTCACTTAAATTTGTTTTTTAAGGAAGGCGTTTAATCTTAATATCAAAATCTGTTCTATAAGCTGTTGACTAATCAGTGTGGAAGCTGTACCATAATCCATAATTCAGTTCTCTTCTCATCTGTCTTCTCGTTAATATCCCTCTCATGTGAGTCATTTATCTTTTTACTACTAAATAATCTCCTGACTTTAAAGCAACGAAAAACAAACGATGTCCTTCGGCAGTCCGTATTTTCCATTCCTGATTTTTTTTTTTTTTTTGCGATTAAATTGTTGATTAAAATGTTCTGATTAAATATTAAGGATTTATTGCCAATATCAGTACACAGTGCATAGAACTTTTTATATGGAATTATTATTCTTTTTTTTACTTTAAATGCAATGTCATAAAAAACTGTGAAGAATTTTCAGAATAAATGCCTTTATGTTTTGAGGAAGATGATGGTTGTAAAAAAAACCTGAAACGCTAACAAAACAACAAATGTACTAAATAAAAAAAGCAGACGATTAATGAAGAAACCGTAAACAGTTGTTTATTAGTTAGTTTTTATTTATTAGTTAGTTATTCAAATTAAAGTATTAATGTAATAATAATGAGAAGAAGAAGAAGAAGAAGAAGAAGAAGAAGAAGAATTGTTGCTGAGGAATTTGCTGAGGAAATAAAAAGCAAAAAACTCTTTTTTGCAGAGTTCTATCTATCAATCTATCTATCTATCTATCTATCTATCTATCTATCTATCTATCTATCAGAATATAGCAGACCAGCTTTCTTTGTAATCTCTGAACTCATTTCCCCTCAGCTGTATTAGTGATGCGTTACATGAGGACACATAAAAAATGTCACAAGGAGTCTTTCTCTCTCTCTCTCTCTTTCTCTCGCTCTCTCTTTATTCCTGCACTCCATTAGAGGATCTTTCCCTCGATGAAGACAGGCATTACCTGGGCTTTCTATCTGCTCCGCTAAGCTTTGAAAAAAGCTTTAAAAAGACCCGAGAGGGCCGAGTGGCTCTGACTGCACTCCTTTTCCTGAACTCTTGCTTCCTTTCCCTCACTTCCTCCCTTCATTATTCTCCCTGCACCAAGCTAAGAGAAGGACGGGTGTTAAATGAAGATGGAAGAGAAGAAAGGATGAGAAGAGAGAGACCGTACGAGTGATAGAGATGAGGGACAGATGGAAAGGTCCAAATCGCTTTCACCGTGAGAAATTCGCTGTTCATTTTATTTTCATCTTCCTATGTTCTTCTGAGGCAAGACGATGCCACGCCGCTTCTCCTCGTCGCTCTGTCTTTCCAAGCCGACGTTCACTTTCCGAAATCCTTTCCAGAAAAAAAACGATAGCTGGATGAAAAAGATCGTGTGCGAACTCTGTGTTCAGGGAAAATTGTATTTTTAGGGGCTTCTTATCGAAAGCTCCACTATTCCTCGTTTCTCTCAGAGCAGAAGAGACGATGTCTTTTGTATCGAAGCAATCAGACGCTGCGTTTCTGAGGGACGAAGTGAATCGTATAAAAAAAAGTTTTAAAAAGTTTCTGATTTTCAGAGTGTGAGTGAAGTACAGAAAAAGCTTGGAAGATATATTTTTATATTGTCCCATGTTGAGCTTAAAATTGAGGGAAACCTGGAACATGTTTGGAAGAAATTTAATACACACAATGTTCTGCTTCATCTCCATGCACCAGATTCCCAAAGGAAGAAACAGAAGGAATAGAACATTCAGTGTTGTGATGTTTTAGGAAAATAATCAGTGATAGTTTGTCACCAATTTGATTTTTTTCCTAAAACATCACATCTTGTAGTGCAGTGTGGTGTAGTTTAATATTTACAGACACAACACCAGACTACAGACACAGCACAGAGCTACACAGACACAGCAAAGAACCACAGACACAACACCAGACTACAGGCACAACACAGAGCTACACAGACACAACACAGAACCACAGACACAACACCAGACTACAGACACAACACAGAACCACAGACACAACACCAGACTACAGTCACAACACAGAGATACACAGACACAGCAAAGAACCACAGACACAACACCAGACTACAGACACAACACAGAACCACAGACACAACACAGAGCTACACAGACACAGCAAAGAACCACAGACACAACACAAAACCACAGACACAACACTAGACTACAGACAGAACAAAGAGCTACACAGACACAGAAAAGAACCACAGACACAACACAGAACCACAGACACAACACTAGACTACAGACAGAACAAAGAGCTACACAGACACAGAAAAGAACCATAGACACAACACATAACCACAGACACAACACCAGACTACAGACACAACACAGAGCTAGACAGACACAGCACAGAACTACAGACACAGCACAAAACCACAAACACAACACAGAACTACAGAGACACAACACAGAACTACAGACACAACAATAAGCCACAGACACAACACAGAACCACAGACACAACACAGAAACACAGACACAACACCAGACTACAGACACAACACAGAGCTACACAGACACAGCACAAAACCACAAACACAAGACAGAACTACAGACACAATGCAGAACAATGGACACAATGCAGAACTACAGACACAACACAGAACTACAGACACAACAATGAGCCACAGACACAACACAGAACAACCGATACAATGCAGAACTAAAGTGACACAACACCAAACAACAGACAACAAAAAGATACGCAGACAAAGCACATTTGCAGAGACAAGGTACGGAGATCGGCGTGACGTGTTAAATTTAGTACTCTTTTATTTAGTGAAAAGGGAAGTGTAGGTTGCTGTGCAGCTGGTGGAGAGTGAGAAGGGTCTTCATAGAAAGGAGCAGCACATCAAACCCATGAATGGCCCTTTGGCTGGTGAGGTAACGAATTCTCGATCTCAGAGCAACAGAGGGAAGGAAATAGTCCACCACTAGTTTCTCCCAACATAACTCAAAGCTTAGCTCTCACAGCACTGAGCCAGCCTTCTCTAGCTCGCCTAGTCCCGGAGGGTGAAGAGTTAGAAGCCGCTCTTTATTGGCTCCTCGGTTTTGGCACGCTTTAGGCCGCCCCACCATGCAGCCACGGTCAGCGGCGCTATCTGCAGTGCTGAAGCGGCGCTGTCTCTTCAGAACTGCAGGATTTCAGGGGTTGACAGCGCTTTTGCGTAGCTTACGTGCGCTAATGTTTGAGCAGCCGTCACAAGATACACAACACAGAACTACAAACGCAACACAAAACTACAGACACAACACAGAACTACAAACACAAAACAGATGGACTGACAGTATAACAGACAGACCTGAAAATTGGTGGTAAGATTTTTAAGATTATTTTGAATTGTTGTGCCAAATTTCAGTTGAAGTCACAAAATTCTCCAGTGACATGGTGCACTTCTGTTGCTTAGACTTGTGAAGATATAAGAAGCTGCTTAACACATAATGATACTTGTTACTTGTAAACTTACCAGTCTAGTTCTGATCTGAGCGGATTTCAACGTGGAAAATGTTTAAATGCTGAATTAAATACAGCTCTTGTGGGTGTGCTCAGACTTTCGGGACCAGATAAGCACCACATTTACTTGCCTGTTTATAATTCCCACTTCTCCACCTCCTTTCATCCTGCTGTTATCCTGTCTAATACACTTATCCCTGTCATTCTTTCGTTTTTTTCCAGGGGAAAATTTAAAAACCCTCAAGCACTCCTCCAAAAATCATGATAAACCCTTAAGGCACGTGTCATCCAGCCATCGCTCAAGTTGTCATGTCTCTTTTATTGTCATCCCCTTTTCATTTGATATTCAACACTGGGGTTCGGGCTTGTCTCAGTATGAGTGTGTGTGTATGTGTGTGTTTGTGTTTGTGTCTGTGGGTGTGTGTATGTGTTTGTCAGTGAAGCATCATCTGTCTTTGCTACCCATCAGCCCCTTGGTGTGTTATGCAGCCATAAATCATCAAGCGTTTTATTTAAAGTTGAGGTCAGCTGCTTTCCCGAGCGAGTTTTACACCAACGTCAAGCGGCTCCTGTTGTAACTACAGAAGCAGATCTCTCTGAACTGATTTCTTTTTTTATTATGATAGTCAGACTGGACTTTTTATCTTAAAGTTTCAAGTTCACATCTCACCTTCAAGTAGGTTTCTCAATTATTTACATAAATAAATAAAATAAATAAATAATTGAGTTGGGGGGCACGGTGGCTTAGTGGTTAGTACGTTCGCCTCACACCTCCAGGGTTGGGGGTTCGATTCCCGCCTCCACCTTGTGTGTGTGGAGTTTGCATGTTCTCCCCGTGCCTCTGGGGTTTCCTCCGGGTACTCCGGTTTCCTCCCCCGGTCCAAAGACATGCATGGTAGGTTGATTGGCATCTCTGGAAAATTGTCCGTTGTGTGTGATTGTGTGAGTGAATGAGAGTGTGTGTGTGCCCTGTGATGGGTTGGCACTCCGTCCAGGGTGTATCCTGCCTTGATGCCCGATGACGCCTGAGATAGGCACAGGCTCCCCGTGACCCGAGGTAGTTCGGATAAGCGGTAGAAGATGAATGAATGAATGAATAATTGAGTTCAGGATTGTTTTCAGGATCAAGTTCTGGATAAAGGCATGGGTCAAGTTCATGGTCATGATCTGTTTGGAATTCTGGATCGAGGTCTGCATCGAGGCCTGGATCGAGTTCACCAGAATCCCTGGAGAAGTGTGGAGGAAACCTTGGACCACCATTCTTCTTGTTGCAGATGATGTAACAATGAGTTGTACTTCATTAGTGTACTTGCAAGCCAGTTAGCAATGACAAGTACATAGAAGGAGGAAAATGCCTTCAACCACACAAGCACCGTATAAAACGATGAAGTCCGTCTCTGACAAGATTTAAGTGCTTTTTTTCCCCCTGTGGAAAATGACTGAAGCTCTTAATAGAGCTGAACCGTGAGGTCGACCTCGCTCAGCATAATCAATTGTAAAAGCTCTTTTCTCTCATGCCTTTCATTAGTCACACTCCAACACAATCAATCTATCAGGATCAGGAGCTGACAAGCACCGTAATACACACACACGCACACACACACTAATGTTATATATTGCAGTTATGTTCCAACGCACCACAGTATAAGCTGTGAATTTCCCATGACAACAAACTCACCTTCCTCTCACTGACGCTTTGTGACATGAGAAATGCGATACACACATTACAATGCTTTAAATCCACACAGAATTTGTTACTGAATGTCGAACACGGCCGTGTGCAGCGTCCTCTTACTTATTCACCTGGAAACACATCATTTTCCACAATGGCCGTGTGAGACAGTCAGGGATTGAGAGCATTAGTGAATGCTCAGGCAAATATTACTGAGGTCTATAATCAGCTTCAAGAAACAGGAAACTGACAGACTGAGAGAGAGAGAGAGAGAGAGAGAGAGAGAGAGAGAGAGAGAGAGAGAGATTGTAAGAAAGAGCAATAGAAACACAGAGAAAGAAAATATATGAGAAAGAAAGAAAGAAAGAAAGAAAGAAAGAAAGAAAGAAAGAAAGATGAAAAAACAGAGATTGATAAAGAAATAGAGAAATAAAGAATGAGGCAGAGACAGAAATACAGTGAGAGAGACTGGTTGAGAGAGAGAGAGAGAGAGAGAGAGAGAGAGAGAGAGAGATTGTAAGAAAGAGCGATAGAAACACAGAGAAAGAAAGAAAATATATAGAAAGAAAGAAAGAAAGAAAGAAAGAAAGGAAGAAAGAAAGAAAGAAACAAACAAACAAACAAACAAACAAAGATGAAAAAACAGATTGATGAAGAAATAAAGAATGAGGCAGAGACAAAAATACAGCAAGAGAGACTGATTGTGAGAGAAAGAGGAAAAGAGACAGAGTATGACCTAGAGACAAAGAGAAACAAAGAGGGATGAAGGGATAAAGGTTTAAAAAAAGAGAAATCGAGAGAGAGAGAGAGAGAGAGAGAGAGAGAGAGAGAGAGAGAGAAAGAGAGAGATTGAGATAAAGAAATTGACAGACTGAGACAGCTGCCTCTTCGTCGATGAGGGTGGATGGAATGTTATAATGCTATAAAACACACAATGTCATAAAACTGAAGCAATAGATAAGTAGCTAACAAAGCTAACTAACTATCGGCAAAATTTATAATCTTGCCAATTTATAAAAACAATTATAAAAAGTATAATCACAAACGTAGCAGCCATTTTCATGCGGAAGGTCGTTAGAACACTCACTAACATTCATTCAGAATATTCAAAATGTAGTCAAAATATTTAGCTAGCATGCTATTTATCTAGCAAGAAACTAGCATGCTAATAAAGTATGATAGCAAGTCAACTAGCATGTGGTTTTATCGCTTTGTTCACTAACAAACTAGCTTCACTCACAAGCTTTCAACATCAATAATCAAAACCATGGGCTAACTTTGCTACCGCAGGTTTTAATATATATTTATTTATTTGTTAATTGTACATAAAAATAGATTGCTAAATTAACTAGCATGCTAACATCACATTGTCATACTGTGCTAACAAAACCATTAGCAGTGCTCAATTACAATCTGGCTAAAGGTAAACTGTTTTATTTGCTAGGTTTAATTGTAAAAGCAAGCTAGTTAAACTAAGCTAGGTTAAATCTAAGGTTAAAAAATCAACCCAATAAAAAGGAGACACTTGAGAAAGCCATGTTTAATGCTAAATTAGCACGAGTGTCATTGTCATTCTATAACTTAGCCTGAGCAATGCTATTAGAAAGCAAATTATAAATCTTTACTTCTAAATATGTTTGTTTTTTACATTTTGCTAGACAAGAATAACAGCACAGGTTACAGACAAAATGGCAGTGCTGTGATGTGAGTGTTACAGACAGCTAGCATAGCCATATTCCTATCACCAGATTGTAGAGCTTTTTTGTGTTATAGCGCTTCTGAAGCACATTGAGCTCCCGCGTCGACCGTCGCCGCTTCCTCTCCCTGTGTAATATCCGCGTTATCGGAGCTATGAAGGACAGGAAGTGCATTATTCATTTTATTCAAATGGTTCAAGGACTGTATCTCTTTAATGGAGTTAGATTTCAGCCAATAGACGAGAAAATGTCTTTCATATTCAGAGCCGCTGCTCTCACGGCCACCGGGTTTCACCGGGAAGTCTTCCTCTCTGCTATGTACATGGTGTCTAACTTTCAGCACTCGTTACAGCTCAGGTTTGATTGAAGCATGGATTTAATACTGAAATTCTACACGTCTGTATTCAGACCTCGGGCGAAACTACAGTCATACACACGCACCTTTCAGAAGGTTGTGTGTTTGTGACACAGGTGTGTGCTCGGTGGAAATGTTTCCCAGCTGAACACAATTGTGTTCTTGGACTTAACTGGGATTTTCTTGTATGAATGAAAGTCAGCAGTAAGTCCAGCACTAGCTGTGTGATCGTTTGATGTAGGGCACACACACACACACTCTCATTCACTCACGCACTCACACACTATGTACAATTTTCCAGAGATGCCAATCAACCTACCATGCATGTCTTTGGACCGGGGGAGGAAACCGGAGTACCCGGAGGAAACCCCCGAGGCACGGGGAGAACATGCAAACTCCACACACACAAGGCGGAGTCGGGAATCGAACCCCCAACCCTGGAGGTGTGAGGCGAACGTGCTAACCACTAAGCCTTGTAAGTGTCCCCTTACTTTCTTTCTAATATATATATATATTCTTTAAGTAATCCTGAACATTATAAGTTTAATTTCAGATGTTGTACCTCTACCTCTATCTGTGATTGTGCTCCTAAACAATCTCCCTGTGCTTCAGGTTTCCTCCTGGTTGTCCAGTTTCCTCCCTCAGTCTGAAGACATGAGCTGTGGTTTGATTGGCATCTTAACAGTCCAAAGTCATCTAGTTTTCCTTGCAAACATGAAGAAAAAAAGGAAAATCATGTCTCCGTTTTTCAATAATGAATGCATCACTGATTCTCATCACGATAACCAAGTCTCATGTATCTAAACACGAGCATATTTGGGATATTTGTGATGGTCTCGTGTTTTTTCCCAGTTGTATTTTCTCGTTTGTGAAGCGTCCTTGGGTGTGAGAGAGACTGCGTACAAATAAATATTCAGGAATGCTCCGGGCTCTCGGTTCTTTCTGTGTCTGTTCATGAACTTGGCACTGAGATTAGTATCTCTGACCTCTGGATGTGCGTTCATTTCCCTCTGGAAGCAAATTAAACGAAAAAACATCGGCATCCAAACAGATCCGGGATCAAACAATCTGTGAAACACACGTCTGGGTTCGGCAAAAAGGCTTCGATCCAGATTGTTAGACTTCACAGAAATTATATTTCTTTCTTTCATTATTTCTTTATTTATTTTGTCTACAATGTTTTATATACAAATTCATATTTTTCCTGAGATTCTTTCCTGATGAAGCTGCGCTGAGGCACACAAATGCAGCGTTCCCGAAAAATTCCCAAAATAATAAAAAAAGTGACATTTTTTTTTTAAATATCTTTTATTTTCTGCCTCAGTCTGTATGCATAAGTATTGGCATAATATAGTGATGATTATAAATGACTATACTACATCTGCTGTTTTTTCCCCTAATAACTATTTTCTTTTTTTTTCCTTTACAAGACACAAAGACTTAAAAATTCTGTTTTTTTATATACTTTTACATACCTGAATATCTGACATACGCAAAACTGCAGCTTCTTTTTATTCAGTTTGTTTTTTTTCCATTTCCATATGCAGCAAATACTTTAAACGTTAATAAACGTTAATTGTAACAAAAATGTAGAAATGTGTTTAAATGTAAACTTATCTAGTTCATATATATTCATTCATTCATCTTCTACCGCTTATCCGAACTACCTCGGGTCACGGGGAGCCTGTGCTTATCTCAGGCGTCATTGGGCATCAAGGCAGGATACACCCTGGACAGAGTGCCAACCCATCACAGGGCACACACACACACACTCATTCACTCACGCACTCACACACTACGGACAATATTCCATAGATGCCAATCTACCTACCATGCATGTCTTTGGACCGGGGGAGGAAACAGGAGTACCCGGAGGAAACCCCCGAGGCACGGGGAGAACATGCAAACTCCACACACACAAGGTGGAGGCGGGAATCGAACCCCCAACCCTGGAGGTGTGAGGCGACCGTGCTAACCACTAAGCCACCATGCACCCCAGTTCATATATATATAAAACCTTAATTTTTCTCAATTCAGGATGAAATGTAATTAATTCTTTGTCTAATTTATTTATTTATTTATTATTTATTTATTTATTTATTTGTCTTTGTGTCAGTGTCTGATGCCAAACTGGTGTCATCTCTAATACTGTATATAGATTTTTTTAATGCTTTATAACAGGTGCCAATAATTATGTAGGTAACATCTTCATTTCATTACATTAGTTTCCAGTTTATTTTGTCTCTGCTCCAAACCGAGCGCTTGTACTTTAAAAAGCGTTGCTCAGAAAACTGCGGAGAACGTTATTAAGTCCGTTTTTGGCCATAAGGAATAAATCTGCTTTACAACTGTGCAATTACACGCTGGTTACGGTGTTTTTCCCCACACGTCCACCCAGTTTTCAGGGACGTTTTCATGGCTTGGTAGAAGCACAGATGGACAAATTACATCTTTAATTATACTTCATTCATTATAGTGGTTGCATTGAAAGCCCTTTAGTACTTATGGAAGCCATTACAGTGCGTTGGAAGCTATTACAGTCCCAGATGTTGTGGTGCTTTGGCAGGGTGTGTTATGCAATAGTATTGAAAAAGAAGAAGAAAAAAAAACCTTGGAATAATTTTAATGTTAAACTTTATCCAGTCTTGCATTCTTTATGTAAATAGAAATGTTTTTAAATGTATTTATACAAATAGAAATGTCTACATGTGATGTATATTTGTTTCCGCAAATATCAGCAACAAAACGATGTAATAATTACAAATTAGTGAATATTATATTTGTTTTTCAGTGCTAAGAAATCACACACACACACACACACACACACACACACACACACACACAAATATATTTATACTTCATGGTTCTCTTCTGTGAAGGTTTTCCACTAGATGTTGGAGTGTGGCTGATGATTTGTGATCATTCCCACATCTACAAGTGTTTTAGTGAGATCAGACTCTGATGTTCAGGATGTTCAAAAGACTCCAGTTCCAGTAAAGGTGTCTAGTGGGTCTGAGTCCGAGTCAGGTCTATGTGCAGGACACTCGAGTTCTTCCACTCCAATCTTCACCTCCACATCATGTCTTCATGGAGCTGTGATGTTTTGTGCACATGGGTTTTTGTCATACTGGAACAGTGTTTGGAGTCAGGCTCTCAGATCCAGTGAAGGGAAACTGTAATAACGTTGTATAAAGACATTCTATACAATTGTGTTCTTTGAACTTTTGATTTCATGAATGTAGGGGGGCACGGTGGCTTAGTGGTTAGCATGTTTGCCTCACACCTCCAAACTATCTGAACTACTTATCTTAACTACCTCGGGTCACGGGGAGCCTGTGCCTATCTCAGGCGTCATCGGGCATCAAGGCAGGATACACCCTGGACGGAGTGCCAACCCATCAGAGGGCACACACACACACACTCTCATTCACTCACGCAATCACACACTACGGACAATTTTCCAGAGATGCCAATCAACCTACCATGCATGTCTTTGGACCGGGGGAGGAAACCGGAGTACCCGGAGGAAACCCCCGAGGCACGGGGAGAACATGCAAACTCCACACACACAAGGTGGAGGCGGGAATCGAACCCCCAACCCTGGAGGTGTGAGGCGAACGTGCTAACCACTAAGCCACCGTGACCCCCCTGTTATTGTTATTCTTAACCTTAAAATACTTAACTTCCTGTATGTGGAACTGACACGGTTCCCGATTAGCATTATAGCTGGGTACGACTACACTCTCAATACTTTGCCAGAGCCGGAGATTTGTTGTATTTTTTTTTGTTTTTACATCATCTAGCCCACTGTAGCGTAACTTTAACGTTATAGCGATTTCAGATATCCTTGTCACATTCTACAATAATCCCAATTAATCACTGCAGAGTGGGAATGAAAAACTAAATGAAAGAAAGCTAATTTTTTGCAAGGTATAAGCTGGAAAATCATGACCCTGGAAATCCCCGACGCTAGTGTTAATTAAATTGTCAGAAATTGAGCTGGCCTTTTGCTCTGTTCATGGAAAAAAAAACTGCAGCACTTCATGATGGAAGACGTTGTTGTTGTTGATGAGTTTCCATAATTTTCTCGATCAGCAGCATTTCATAAAGTGGACTCCTCGACCCGTTAAATTACGTC
>NC_083478.1:1850000-1902500 GCF_030014155.1 Tachysurus vachellii | reverse complement strand
TATAGGTTGTGGAGGTCAGAAAGATCCAGAAAGATGCTGAATATACTTATAGTATATTGGTGTTTATTGGTTTTATTATATTGTCATATACTGTGTGTGCGCTGGGTGGCAGTTTGGCTGCAGGGCAAAGTACATAAAAGAAGGAAAAATGAATTAAGAAGAAGAAAAATCATACTTTGTGTCACTTTGTGCACAGAGCCAAAGGCGATCCATATTTTTCTTTGGCAGCACGGCTTTCCATCGGATTGTGAAACTTGAAAGAGGAAGTTCAGGTGCTTCGGGTTGAAGATTAGAACGTCGAGGTGTTCCTGGGACTGCTGAGCTTTCACACTTACCAGATCCTGGTATGAACAAAAACGTTTTCTACACTAATGCTAATACTAACGCTAATATTATTGATAAGAGATAAGACGTTGGGATCGTGAGCAGCAGACGTGGAAGATGCCAGAACTGTGAGAATGAATAAAGGTCTTCGTCTTTAATCAGATCCCAAATCAAATCAGTTGAGATTCAATCTGAATGACATGAAACACTGCAGTCGAATACTGTTTGTGATCGTTTAGAGTTTTTCACATGTCTAGCAATAAAAATCTCAAATTCAGATAAGCTAAAATAATCTCCAAGCCAACAAGCTCGCTACATGTGTCCTTGCTGTTTTTTAGCTGTTTGGAGATTAAAGGTAGGGTAATTTAGCCATGGGGGTCACAGTCCAGTGACTTCTGTGCTGGTCCCAAGCCCGGATAAATAGAGAGGGTTGCGTCAGGAAGAGCACCCGGCGTAAAACTTTGCCAAATCTAACTATGCGAATCGTCAGTACGAACAAGTGTTGAGGATGCAGAAGATAGGGATAAGTGGAGAGAGATGATTCGCTGTGGCGACCCCTGAAGGGAAAGCCCGAAAAAAGAAGGAGATTAAAGGTGGGGTCTCCGATTTTTGAAAGCCAATGTTGACATTTGAAATCACCAAAACAAACACGCCCCTAACCCAAATGGGTCCCACCCCTGTATTGAAGCTCCGCCCACACATACATAGGCAACTACTGGAAAGAAATGTGTCTTTATCATAGCTGAAGGGAAGAACAATACGATTGCGGGAAACTCCAATCTGTGAATATGTGACCAACTTCCTGCTCCTTCAGTTCTCTCCAGCGCTGGAAAGCTGATCCTATATTAACACGTCCTACTTCTTACCTTATCGTAAGTCTTTCTTCGCTTTCTTTCTTTGTTTTTATCCTCCATGTCAATGTTAAAACCGCTTTCTGCTAACGTCACACATGCGCACTGAACAATCTCTCCGCTCATATCGACAAGACACGCCCCTTTCTGCTCATTGGCTACACGTTTGTTTTGATTTTTGTTTAGTTGTCGGCTCGACTCAGTTTTCTGAAGCATTCAGCATTCCACTCTCAAACAACGGAGACCTCATCTTTAAAGTTTAAGTTTTACGTTTGTTTTTTGTTTGTTTGTTTGTTTTGTATTTTTTTTATTTGTCTGTAATAAAACACCTCTTAAGCTACACTTATATCTGTCTCAGTCTCCACTACATGATACACTCCATCGCAGAGCTGGAACGCTCTTCTGGATCATTCCACACCCGCTCACCGAAAAAACATCCAATCAGCTTTAGGCAACAAATGACATAGTTTAACTGATTTAATTTATTAACTATAAGTGTGTCTAAATGGATTTTATTCACTTAGACCCTACAACAAGGTTCGTGCAGGTCGGCGATTAAAACAGCTAGATGATTTTGTTCCAATAAAAGCACCATTAAACTCTGACTATATCTGAAGAACAAGCATCTGGTTGTGTGTTGAGTTTTTCAGACAGATTTATTAGATTAAAGATAGACTTGGCTGTAGCTTGTTAAGTGGCTTGAAATGTCAAGCTTTCCATTTTTTTTGCAGTGCTATTGATTTTTGTCATCATTGTGAATGTGAAGTATGAGGAATTATCAAACCTGTTCTGAAAAACACTCATCTGTCAGCAGAGAAGGGTTTAAAGTAGGCAGAAGTTGTGAAGGTTTTATTTTTAAAGCTGTGTGAATAGTGATGGTGAGGAAACTCTGTGTCTCAGGGGTTCCTCTGGGTTCTTCGTTCATTCATTCTGGGTTCTTCATTCACCTACTTATTCATTCATTCACTCACTCATTCTTTTACTCTTTCTTTCTTTCTTTCTTTCTATTTTTATGTTAATATTAATTCATTCATTCATTCAGTTGTCACTTAATTTTTTGTAGCCTTTCTTTTTCTTTCTTTCATTTTTTATTCTTTTTTCATTTCAGCATTCATTCATTCATTCATTCATTCATTCATTCATTCATTCATTCATTGTCATTCTTCACTTTTTTTTGACATGTACAAAATGCATGTTTCTTTCTTTCTTTCTTTCTTTCTTTCTTTCTTTCTTTCTTTCTTTCTTTCTTTCTTTCTTTCATGTTACTATTCATTCACTAATTAATCCATTAAGATCTAATATTATCTCCAAGCCAACAATAATATTAATATAATTAATAATTATAATATTCTATTCTTACTTCATTATTTGTACCCTTTCTTTTTTCTTTCTTTTTTCACTCTTTCTTCATGTTATTATTTATTTATTGTTTTCTTTCTTTCTTTCTTTCTTTTTTCTTTTTTCTTTCTTTCTTTCTTTCTTTTTCTTTTTTATGTTAATATTAATTCATTCATTCATTCAGTTCTCACTTCATTTTTTGTAGCCTTTCTTTTTCTTTCTTTCTTTTTTCATTCTTTTTTCATTTCACCATTCATTCATTCATTCATTCATTCATTCATTCTTCACTTTTATTTTTTTTTACATGTACAAAATGCATGTTTCTTTCTTTCTTTCTTTCTTTCTTTCTTTCTTTCTTTCTTTCTTTCTTTCTTTAATCCATTAAGATCTAATATTATCTTAATTAAATTATTAATAATATTATTATAATTAATAATTATAATATTCTATTCTTACGTCATTATTTGTACCCTTTCTTTTTTCTTTATTTTTCCACTCTTTCTTCGTTATTGTTCATTAATTGTATTCTTTCTTTCTTTCTTTCTTTCTTTCTTTCTTTCTTTCTTTCTTTCTTTCTTTTCTTTCATGTAACTATGTGCATACAGTAATAAAATGCCATTCGTTTATCTTTTAAACTTGTACCAAACTTGATCTCTGCATCTATAAATGGACAAGAAATAAAGTTTTTGTACTTTAACAAACTGTTGGTAAATTCAGTGGGATAGAAGCGAGGAATAAAACATTGTGATGTACGATGCTGATTATTTTCCTGGAACAGTCTGATCCAGTGATGTAGCTCGACTTTATTACGGTGTAGATGTTGATCAGGAAGCTCGACAGAAACTGATCATGAAAGCGAAAGATTTTAAAGATTTCCGAACCCTCCGTGGTTTCTGAAGCGGCTGCAGAAGGACCGAGGCTTTTGGGTGGATTAATGGGATTGCTTCAGCTGGTGAAGTTGTGTTTGTGTCTCTGTAATAGAGATGATATTAAATACACCAGACAGCTGTGTTGATTTTCTTAACATCACGGTGCCATGTTGTGAGTGTTGGTGGAACCTGTTGTGTGTTAGAATTCAGCTGTTATGAAACTGCACGGTACTAAATGATGAGTGTGTGAAGGAGAGAGAGAGGGAGAGAGAGAGACGTCTGTATTTGTCTGTCTTGAGTGATGGATAGCAGACTAATCTAGTGTGATGTGTAGTGTGAGCACTATGTTTTCATTCATTCATTCATTCATTCATTCACTCACTCACTCATTCATTCATTCCTTCATTCATTCATTGAAACAGACAAAATACATGGCCACTTTTTTCTTTTTTTCTTTCTTTCTTTCTTTCTTTCTTTCTTTTTTATTCATTCATTTATGCATTTTTCTTTCTTTCTTTCTTTCTTTCTTTCTTTCAGAGAGAGAGAACAGGGTGAATAAGGCAGACTGAAGTTTTTAATGAACTTGGTGACTGTGTGTGTGTGTGTGTGTGTATTGAAGAACATGGCATTAATGTGTAATTAAGTGTGAATGTAAGCTGCCATTCAGTGTGTGTTGAACTTCCTCATCTCTCCTGATTGCTGTTAATTACTCTGATAATACGTTACGTTACGCGGCTGCGACTGTCGCTCACACGCCACCGTTAACACCACGCAGTGCTAAAACAATGCAGATTAGCATTTTTAATTCAAAACATCTTCATCTGAAGGATTTATCTACGACCTTCACAAGATATCAAGCATCAGCATCAATCACAGCTCGTGCTCATGTGACTTCATTTCACACCAGATGCCTTCAATATCAATATCAACACCAGTCACTAGGACTGCAGCTGAAAGACACCAGATCAAGAGGGAGAATGAATGAATGAATGAATGAATGAATGAATGAATGAATGAATAATGAAGAGACAACATTGTATTGAAGATACACAAAAAGATAGAAATCGTGAGAAAGTAGAGAAATAATAAAGCCAATAAATGGATGGATGGATGGATGGATGGATGGGTGGATAAAGATAGTAACAAGAAAGACAAAAATGACTGAAATTAATGGAAGGATGGATGGATAAATGATCTAGTTAACTACAGATCTACTTCCTGTTCTGTCAGTGCTAATGTGTGCTAACGTTATCTTACCCTGATCTCTGGAAGACGTTTAATTTCTTTTTAGTCAGCTTGAGATCCTTCGTTGTGAAATTCTGGGCACATTTTCGAGGTTAAATCTCAGCAAAGATAAATAAATCTCACCATTATAACTGAAGGTGATGATAAAGGCAGCATTTCTGTGCTAAACAGTCAGATGTCCGATTATAAGGAAGTCATTTTAGTGTTCGTCTGCGTGCTTTCGGTTTTTGTGGCTAAATAAGAACTAATTTGATGAAAGCTGTATTTGCGCTGGGGGGGGCACGGTGGCTTAGTGGTTAGCACGTTCGCCTCACACCTCCAGGGTTGGGGGTTCGATTCCCACCTCCGCCTTGTGTGTGTGGAGTTTGCATGTTCTCCCCGTGCCTCGGGGGTTTCCTCCGGGTACTCCGGTTTCCTCCCCCGGTCCAAAGACATGCATGGTAGGTTGATTGGCATCTCTGGAAAATTGTCCGTAGTGTGTGATTGTGTGAGTGAATGAGAGTGTGTGTGTGCCCTGCGATGGGTTGGCACTCCATCCAGGGTGTATCCTGCCTTGATGCCCGATGACGCCTGAGATAGGCACAGGCTCCCCGTGACCCGAGGTAGTTCGGATAAGCGGTAGAAGATGAGTGAGTGAGTGTATTTGCGCTGGAAAAAAGCGATAAGAGAAGAACAGCTGGACATCTGAGTGTTTTTAATTTTACCACACACCAACTCCTGTGGTGTTTATATTATATACTATACTCTCTGTCACACACACACACACACACACGGCCTCAGGTTCAGAGGTTCCTGCAGTTGTCGAGTGTTTCTGAGTGAGCTGCTGCATTTTCACTCAGGCATCACAGCAGGAAACTCAACTCTGGGTCACCAGCATGACATCTAATCCCTATACTGTATATTAAAGCTGTAACACATCGGGATCGTTTCAGTTTACTGCAGCGAGGGTCTGTGTCTCTGTCTGCATTTGGATTTAATCCTAAAGTGGGTGTGGCCTTTAGTCCTACTGGAAAATACTGAGGAACAATCTAGACTTTTCAGCAGGTTTTGACTGTTCCTCAACCTCTGCAACATCACTGCAGGTCATAACTGGTCTCAACTAGGATGTATAAACCTATTTTAACCCACTGCACCACTGAAGGGGCAGTTACTAAGGAAGGAAGGAAGGAAGGAAGGAAGGAAGGAAGGAAGGAAGGAAGGAAGGAAAAAATGAAGGAAGTTTAGATGGATGGATGGATGAATGGATGGATGGATGGATGGATAGATGGATGGAAGGATGGAAGGAAGAAAGAAAGAAAGGTATGAAGGATGGAAGGAAGGATGGATGTAAGGAAGGAAGGGGGATAGAAGGAAGGAAGTATAGATGGATGTATGGATGGATGGAAGGAAGAAAAAGAAAGAAAGAAAGAAAGAAAGAAAGAAAGAAAGAAAGAAAGAAAGAAAGAAAGAAAGGTTGGAAGGAAGGATGGAAAGAAGGAAGGAAGGAAGGAAGTATAGATGGATGTATGGATGGATAGATTGATGGATGGATGGAAGGAAGAAAGAAAGAAAGAAAGAAAGAAAGAAAGAAAGAAAGAAAGAAAGAAAGAAAGAAAGAAGTATGGATGGATGGATGGATGGATGGATGGAAGGAAGAAAGAAAGAAAGAAAGAACGGAAGGTAGGAAGGATGGAAGTATGGAAGAAAGTAAGGATGGAAGGAAGGAAGGAAGGGTGGATAGAAGGATGAATTGATGAATGAATGAATGAATGAATGAATGAATGAATGCTATGTATTAATCAGTCTTAACAGGAGTGTTTGATTTTTTTATCACAGGAATTAACATAAAATTACACAAACTCTGTGATATTCTGAGAATCTCCATTTTTCAAAACCCCCTCAGGTCTACCAGCACTGCTGGACTGGTCCCACCATCTCTCAGGGTACAAGGGAGGTTCACATCAAGGCTCCTCTCTGTTTCTGGCACCGAGGTGTTGGAATAAACTTTCTCTAGATGTCTGAACAGCTGAATCACTGACGAGTGAAGACCTACAGCTTCCTGACACACTTACACTAGCTCTTATTTTCCCTTTTGTTTTGATATTTAAAAAAAAATGTATATCATGAAGAATCTTGTGCTTGAGATTTCACCAATTCATATAGTTTACTGCAAAAAAAAGAACAAAATCTCGAATTTGGCGAATTTAAGAATTTTTTTTTAAAAAGCAGCTTCAAAAACAAAAGAATTTTGGCCGCAAAAATCACCAAAAAACATGAACCAGGGCATTCTTTGTCCCTCAAGAGAGAAAAGTAAAACCTTTTTATTGCCAAATTGACAAAAACGTATATCGTCGCTGTCGGGAGGAAACCTCGTATGTCCAAATTTGGTCAGTTTCATATTTTTTCACATATCGATGCTATTGGTCAGTCCCCACATGGGTCTGTTATTTTTACAAGTTATTGACCAATCTAAAGTCTTGAAAATAGCTTGAGCGCAAATCTCATAACTCCATTGGACACTTCAACTGTCCACCTCTTCCTCACTCCGCGGGAGAGCTTCACGGCATATTTCTCCTTAATAAGAGGAACATAAACTGACTTCCAAGAACAGGAACTGACTCCTAAGACTAGAAACTGACTCCTGAGAACAACAACTGACTCCTGAGAGCAAGAACTGACCCCTGAGAACAGGAACTGACTCACGAGAGCAAGAACTGACCCCTGAGAACAGGAACTGACTCACGAGAGCAAGAACTGACCCCTGAGAACAGAAACTGACTCCTGAGAACAGGGACTGACTCATGAGAACAGAAACTGACTCCTGAGAATAAGAACTGACTCCTGAGAACAGGGACTCATGAGAACAGAAACTGACTCCTGAGAACAACAACTGACTCATGAGAACAGAAACTGACTCTTGAGTCGCAACGAATCAACACGTCTTCTGAGGTAAATGTCTTCAAAACACTGGGCTCAAAGAAAAAAAATCTTGACCCCCGCTAGTTCTGGTGCTCGTCTGAGAACAGGATTTTAGCGCAAGACAATCCACTGCAACGTGGACTAAACCCTGTGCACTGCAGATAAGGTACGGCGTTTTTTCTCTGTTAATAAATATTTATTTGTATATTAAAATATTAATAATAACAGTGTTTTTGATGGAAACACCAAAGCTTGACAGTATATTTAAACTCGAATATATATTCCAGATCAAAACGATTATATGATTTGAAGTTTAGTGACATTTACAAACACACACACACAAACACACACACATACACACACACACATACACACACAGGCTACAGATGAATTAGGCATAACGTACGGTATTCATTCCTGCAGTATTTGGTGAGATTATTAATACATATGGTATTAGATGTGGTGTTCCTGTGTGTTTAAATGTTTATACGTGTGTGTGTGTCGGTTTAGTGCGTAGACACAATGGTGGGTGTGAATGTGTACACGTCCATTTATTACTCAAATAAACACTGTGTATTTAGGGGCGGTTATGGGTTAGCATGAAAAGGATTAGCTTGTTGATTTCTGTATACTTTGTGTGTGTGTGTGTGTGTGTGTGTGTGTGTGTGTGTGTGTGTGTGTGTGTGTGTGTGTGGAGAAAGAGAGAGAGAGAGAGAGAGAGAGAGAGAGAGAGAGAGAGAGAGATGGATTTTGGAGTCAGTTTCTGTTCAGTTTCATGGAGATGGTCTTTATAAAGATCTAATTCAAAATAGAGTGAATAAGTGATGTTTTTGAACAAAAGAGAAAATGTGGATACAATTGTGTGTGTGTGTGTGTGTGTGTGTGTGTGTGTGTGTGTGTGTGTGTGTGTGTGTGTGTAAGACAGACAGAGAGACATACAGACAGAGAGACCGGAGTGAGTTTGACGTTTTTTTTTATTGTGGGATGTCGTTTCAAAAGAAAGTGCATGAGCGCCCCCTTTAGGACGAAACGCACATTTCTCTTCCAGTCGATGATATTAAGATAGATTTTTAACTAAACCAAAAAAAAAAGAGAGAGAGATGAAATAGAAAAACTTAAGCAGCTTGTGTCTAAACTAATGGTGAGCTTATAACGTGTCTTAGCTTCTATAACATTAATAATATGATTAGAACTGTAAATTACTGAACACTGATATTGAAGTTTCTTGATGATTAAAGTCACAATTGATTTTTAATTAAAATTTATAACTGGATTTATCAGTTCTTTGATGATAATAATAATAATAATAATAATAATAATAATAATAATAATAATAATAATAATAACAATAATAATTCATGCATTCATTCATTCATTCATTCATTCATTTTCTACCGCTTATCCGAACTACCTCGGGTCACGGGGAGCCTGTGCCTATCTCAGGCGTCATCGGGCATCAAGGCAGGATACACCCTGGACGGAGTGCCAACCCATCGCAGGACACACACACACACTCTCATTCACTCACACAATCACACACTACGGACAATTTTCCAGAGATGCCAATCAACCTACCATGCATGTCTTTGGACTGGGGGAGGAAACCGGAGTACCCGGAGGAAACCCCCGAGGCACGGGGAGAACATGCAAACTCCACACACACAAGGCGGAGGCGGGAATCGAACCCCCAACCCTGGAGGTGTGAGGCGAACGTGCTAACCACTAAGCCATAATAATAATAATAAGAAGAAGAAGAAGAAGAAGAAGAAGAAGAAGAAGAAGAAGAAGAATTTGTAGATAAATTATAGGTTTGAGATATTCAAGTCATTTCGGCTGAGGAATTTTGTACTAGTGCTTGGGTTTAAGTCATATTACACCACAGCACTGTTGAACTCTGGATTCTGATTGGTCAGAAAGTGTCTAGTAATTTCCTAAAACAGCATCTGGAACTCAGATCTCATTCTAATACAATCTGATTCTATAGTAACAGCTCGTTCACAGGGACTGGTACAGTCCTTCGCATATATTAACATTGATAAAAAAACATTGCTTAAAAGTTAGTGGAAGGAGTCTCCAGTGTCAGCGCTAACAGTTAGAGGTAAAGCTGTAACTCAGCTTTCCGGCATCTTCAAGACAGTTTCTTGGGTTACAATCCATATGAGTTTTATTAAAATCACGTGTCCGTGACATACAAAGCCAAAACGTAGACAATAGCAAGCAAGGTCAGAAGGCAAGGAGTCAACAAGGCAAACAAATCCAATGGGGCAAAAACACAGAGCGCTTGTCAAGAGAAAAGCGTGTATTCTGTGTACATAAGTAACCCATTGGCTAACCTTGTTAGCGGAGCGAACAGATTGATCTGTGGAGCGTGTACTCGAGTTTGCTCCGGATGCAGCTGTGTACAATTACACAAACGACAAAAACAACAACAGATTTTACACAGAACATCTGTAAACAAGGAATACAGGAAGTGTGTATTACAACCAGATTTCTTGTTAAATGGGGTCACATTGCACCAACAATATAAACTTGTTGGGGTTAATTAGGATCAGATTCAGATCCAATACACATGAAGGAACAGGAGTGTAAAATATTTATATATAGTGGATTATCTGAGCTTTAGATGCCCGTTAAGAACTTAATGGGTGAAAAGTTTTGATGGTTCGATAGTTCTTGGTGCCAGTTTTTGTATTTCCTGAAACTCCTGATCTACTGAATCTACTGATGTCCTGGGAGTCACAGTTCGTGTCACTAGAATTTACAATAATTGTGGTAAAAAGCAACAAACATTGGTGTATTTCTGTGGTCAGAAACCCCTTGTTAATGAGAGGACAAGGTGCTATGGCCAAACCACTTGGAGATGTGATGAGCAGAAACGTCTTAGAGTCTCTAAACAAAAACCAGCAGGAAATCACACTGGGTTTCACCCTTGTCAGGCAAGAACATCCACTTCAAAGTCACAATCATGAGTAAAACTCCTCAAAGATTTAGCACAGTTTGACTAACTGTGCTACTGACACTCTGAGAACAAGAACTGACTCCTGAGAACAGGAACTGACTCTTGAGAACAGGAACTGACTCCTGAGAACAAGAACTGACTTCCAAGAACAGGAACTGACTCCTGAGAACAAGAACTGACTCATGAGAACATAAACTGTCTCCTGAGAACAGGAACTGACTCCTGAGAACAAGAACTGACTCATGAGAACAGAAACTGTCTCCTGAGAACAGGAACTGACTCATGAGAACAGAAACTGACTCCTGAGAACAGAAACTGTCTCCTGAGAACAGAAACTGACTCCTGAGAACAAGAACTGACTCATGAGAACAGAAACTGACTCCTGAGAACAACAATTGACTCATGAGAACAGAAACTGACTCCTGAGAACAACAACTGACTCATGAGAACATAAACTGTCTCCTGAGAACAGGAACTGACTCCTGAGAACAGAAACTGTCTCCTGAGAACAGGAACTGACTCTTGAGAACAGGAACTGACTCCTGGGAACAGGAACTGACTTCCAAGAACAGGAACTGACTCCTGAGAACAAGAACTGACTCATGAGAACATAAACTGTCTCCTGAGAACAGGAACTGACTCCTGAGAACAGAAACTGACTCCTGAGAATAAGAACAGGTTTGCAGGAAGATTTGCGGTTGTTCACAGAGCAAACAGTGGTGTCTCTAATAAAAGTAGTCAGTGTTTTCATAGTTCTGACCCACAGACTGTTGATTTGATCAGATTCTGGTGCATTACTCGGATGAATCGGATGCTAATCTGTGGCCTGATGTTTTAGGTTGAGTGCCTCCACTATAGTACAGAATTGCACCATGTCTACAGAATTTTAAACACACACATACACACATTCACAGGAGCTGATAAAGCCACAGCCGATATCTCCCACTCTTCATCCACATCTCGCAATTCTAATTAACACACACAGATACCTGCGAAACGAAGAGCGTCGACGGCGGCAACGAATTAAAGATGCATAAAGATTGCATATGGAATTTTCAATCGTGATCACTTCAAAGTCACAATCCTGAGTAAAACTCCTCAAAGATTTAGCACAGCTTGGCACAGTTCAAAGTATAAAAGAGTGTTTATAGAGTGAAAAAAAAAATGTCTTCAAAGCGCAGCGCTTCTTCTGTTAAATTGTCACAGATGGTGAGTTTGTCTCAGACACACTGACAGCATCTGTGCTTATTTTATCACTATGTGTTGCATCTCAGACAACTTTTCGGAGACGGCGGACGCCGCCGATGCCAGACACTGTTGCTAATGAAAAGTTTTCCAGAGTAATTAGATTAACAGAAACCAGCCAGTATTTCACCAACTATTCATACTTGTGAAGATCTTCTCTTCTGGGAGGATTTAATGGCCTTCATCCGAAACCCCAGGACTGAGGAAGACGAAATGATTCTGATGAAGGCTCATTATTGAGAACCAAAGCTTTACTAGATACTGGAACTAATCGTAAATGGAAAACAGATGATATGAAAATTAAATTGGGGCGTAGAAGCCGTTATTATCGCAAATATTACAGCACAGTGGAATTTCTTTCTTCACACATCCCGGCTGAGTCGGTCGGGGTCGGAGCGCAGGAGCAGCTATGATACAGCTCTCCTGAAGTAGGGAGGTTAAGGGCCTTGCTCAAGGGCCCAACAGTGGCAGCTTAAACCCCAACCTTCATGAAAACAACCCGGAGCCTTAACCACTTCAACCACCACAGAGCTTACATTATACCATACACGGTTGAATACTGCATTCTGATTGGTCAGAAGATGACATATCACAGGTTTCCTGTATGCGCTCGTTCTAATACGCTGTTGTTTCTATGGTGACGACTTATGGACGTTCAACCTGATCAGATTTTTTCTTTGATTTTTTGTTACTAGATATTTACCTTAAGTTTATGGAAAGCAGCGAGTTTACTTTTTGCTGTTTCTCAGCAACATACTGTAACAAGCTGTGTTTTTTGTTTGTTGGTCATTTTTTGTGGATCTGTGGTTCTTTCCAAGACGGAGACTTAAATTGGACAATATTACACATATTCTCACAGATGTGAGTAAAGTAGGGGGCACGGTGTCTTAGTGGTTAGCATGTTTGCCTCACACCTCCAGGGTTGGGGGTTCGATTCCCGCCTCCGCCTTGTGTGTGTGGAGTTTGCATGTTCTCCCCGTGCCTCGGGGGTTTCCTCCGGGTACTCCGGTTTCCTCCCCCGGTCCAAAGACATGCATGGTAGGTTGATTGGCGTCTCTGGAAAATTGTCTGTAGTGTGTGATTGTGTGAGTGAATGAGAGTGTGTGTGTGTGTGTGTGCCCTGCGATGGGTTGGCACTCCGTCCAGGGTGTATCCTGCCTTGATGCCCGATGACGCCTGAGATAGGCACAGGCTCGCCATGACCCGAGGTAGTTCGGATAAGCGGTAGAAGATGAATGAGTGAGTGAGTAAAGTCTCGGTCAGAGGCTCTGCTCATAGTGATCATCCAGCAAGATGATGGTCAGCAGCTCTGTGAGATTATTCTGGCTTTTTTTTAACAACAGTGTTTTGGAGAAGAGCCTTTTATATACTACATAAATATTATATGGTTAAAAAAGTGACTGATGAAACCATACAGAAAACGATTACTTCATGCTGCTAAAGTGACTCACGTCACGTCGTCATGTCGTCACGTTGTCATGCTGTTCCAGGGAAATAAGCACCACTCTGTTGTTGATTACTTGTATGATATCGACGGTCTAATAAAAAGAGACAGAGAGATTTGTGCAAATTTGTGCCTGGACACCTTTTGCCTTACAGATCTTTTCATCTTCTGTCACATGTAATTAATTAGAGATTGGTGAAGCCTTTGTTTTCCTTTTCTCCTAATCCTGTAAAAAACAAACGTGTCATTATCACTCTAGTGAAAAGGCGTGAACGAGTCTTTCTTTGCTTTGTTTATACGTTCTGTAAAGTGGAGGTCCTAAGAGCAACGAGGTGTTTCACAGAAGACGAGAATAAACGTGACGTGTCTCCATCAATCACTGACTGAGCATCAGCTGTGTTTAATGACAGAATTTATTCTCTCTCTCTCTCTCTCTCTCTCTCTCTCTCTCTCTCTTTCTCTCTCTCTCTCTCTCTCTCTCTCTTTGTGTAGGTGCGAGGATACGTTTCATCATCTCTCTCGTCTCGCCGTCGCCGTTCTCCTGAGAGGATGGTGTAAAACTTGCGAAAGGTTTCATCAGATACGATTCTAAATACAGGGATAACAGGTGTCCGAGTCCCTCAGGTAATATTCTGCATTGCACGTGCGCGCGCGCACACACACACACACACACACACACACACACACACACACACACACACACACACACGTCAATGAGGTTAAGTTAAAGCCTCACAATTCCCCAATTTCTCTCTTTCACACACAAACACACACACACACACACACACACACACACACAAAATCAGGTTTCTTTTCTTTTTTGCATGCATTACTGTACTTTCGATTTCACAGAATATTAGCTAATTAACATTAAAAAAAAATTTGCTAAGGGGGCACGGTGGCTTAGTGGTTAGCACGTTCGCCTCACACCTCCAGGGTTGGGGGTTCGATTCCCGCCTCCGCCTTGTGTGTGTGGAGTTTGCATGTTCTCCCCGTGCCTCGGGGGTTTCCTCCGGGTACTCCGCTTTCCTCCCCCGGTCCAAAGACATGCATGGTAGGTTGATTGGCATCTCTGGAAAATTGTCCGTAGTGTGTGATTGCGTGAGTGAATGAGAGTGTGTGTGTGTGTGCCCTGTGATGGGTTGGCACTCCGTCCAGGGTGTATCCTGCCTTGATGCCCGATGACGCCTGAGATAGGCACAGGCTCCCCGTGACCCGAGGTAGTTCGGATAAGCGGTAGAAGATGAGAGAGTGAATAATTTGTTAATAATCAATTAAACACACTACATTAATCAGCTTTTTGTTATTATGAAAAGGAAGAAAAAAACAACTGGGAGAAGAAAAGGAAAGAAAGAGAGTGAATGAAAAAATAACATTTGTATATGATATTTATGTAAATTAAAGAAAAAAAAATTGTGGCATTTCTTTTTTTTTGTAGAAAAGAAAAAAGATAAAAAGAAGAAGAAAAAGAAGTAAATAAAGTAAGAAATCCAGTAAATTGTAATGTTTTAGAGCTGAAAACAGACACAAGAATATTATTCAAATATTATAAAATACCTACAATCAAATAATTTATGTTTTTAGATTTTTTTTATATCATTTTTGTATTGTTTTATTTTGTTCTTAAATCTAGCGAAGACGCCAATTTTAAAAAGCCATTTCATGTTTTATTTTTTTGTATTTTATTATTTTGTTCACAATTTGTAGTCATATTTATACAAATTTATTTAACGAGTGCAAATTCATTTTTTCACCATTCTTATTTGAATTTTTTTATCTGACAAAAAAAAACATCTTTAAACACACCATAAACTCTCCTAAATCCCCAAACTAACACTAGAACGGTGTGTTTTTGATTATATAAAATGTTCCTCCGGGAGAAAAAAGCAGATAGACAAAAGGACAAAAACGCTGTGTTTCAGTGACACATAGACTTATCTTGTATAATCTGAACAGAATCAATAGGACAAAGCAAAGGTCATCAGGGATCAGCGCTGTGCACACACACACTCATACACACTCACACACACTCACACAAGGCCATCTTATCAATGCACCTCCATCAATCATTGATCTCATATTGAATCGTTTGTTATCAGGGCAGTTGGTCATGTCATGTCTTTTAGACGCAAAAGTAAACACCGGAGCATGCTCTGGGACACACAAGGTCGTGTCTCCGGTCAAATGCAGCATCTTCTTACACGTGAGTCACGTCTCAGAATTGCTGACCTTTTTTTTACCCTTTCTTTAGTGTTCACTTTCTTCAGTGTTCACACTCATTAGACAACCGTGAGAGCCGTCTATTAGGGACTGTGTGTCAGGATTTTGTACTGAAACTAAAAAAGAGAAATAAGAGAAACTGTTTGGTCAGGGTAATGATTGGGGTGGTGACGGAGATACATGAGTTTCTAGACTGGATTACTGCACCTCACTGTTGGCAGGTCTACAGTACCTATAAACGCAATCCGTCCTCTGCAAATGATCCAAAATGCAGCTGCACGGCTTGTTTTCAACCTGCCAAAGTTCTCCACACCACCTCGCTGCTGTGATCCCTCCACTGGCTTCCTGTAGCTGAACGCATCAGATTCATTACACTGATGCTGGCCTACAAAGCCACAAACAGACCATCTCCCTCTTACCTCAAAGCCCTCATCACTCCTCACACTGCACCTCACACCCTCAGATCTACAGCACTGCTCCACTGGTCCCACCATCTCTCAGGGTAAGAGGTAAGTTTACTACAAGACTCTTCTCTGTACTGGCACCAAGGTGGTGGAATGAACGTCCCCTAGAGGTCCGGACAGCTGAGTCACTGGATATCTTCAAGCGGCGGTTGAAGACCTACTTATTCAGGAAACACTTCAACTAGCACTTCTTTCCTTATCTTCTGCATTTATTTAAAAAAAAAAATAAAAAAAAATACACAACCTTTGACACTTTTTTATTGTAACTCTGAACAAATGTTTTAAACTCATGGTATCTTAAGTATGTAACTTAGTGAGCCACTTAGTTAAGCACTTATGTACGTCGCTCTGGATAACGGCGTCTGCCAAATTCTGTAAATTTAAATGTAAATGTAAATGAGTTCTGCAAAGAGAACCTGGTGTTACAGTGCAAAAACGTAGCTATTTTAATACCGAGCAAAGTCATATTGTTTCTAACAACCATGAAGATATAACATACCAAGACAATATTATACAGGAGCTAACTCCTGAGAACAGGAACTGACTCCTGAGAACAGGAACTGACTCCTGAGAACAAAAACTGACTCCTGAGAAAGGGAACTGACTACTCAGAACAAGAATTGACTCCTGAGAACAGGATATGACTCCTTTAAAGATGAATTGACTCCTGAGAACAAAGTCCTGAGAACAAGAACTGACTCCCGTGAACAGGAACTGTCTCCCAAAAACAGAAAATGACAGAAAAGAACAGGAAATGAGTCCTGGGTAAAGGAACTGAATCCTGTGAAGAGGAACTGACTCGTGAGAAGAGGAACTGACTCCTGAGAAGAGGAACTGACTCCTGAGAATAGGAACTGACTCCTGAGAAGAAGAACTGACTCCTGAGAATAGGAACTGACTCCTGAGAAGAGGAACTGACTCCTGAGAAGAGGAACTGACTTCTGAGAAGAGCAACTGAATCCTGAGAAGAGGAACTGACTCGTGAGAAGAGGAACTGACTCCTGAGAAGAGGAACTGACTCCTGAGAAGAGGAACTGACTCCTGAGAATAGGAACTTACTCCTGAGAATAGGAACTGACTCCTGAGAATAGGAACTGACTCCTGAGAAGAGGAACTGACTCCTGAGAAAGGGAACTGACTCCTGAGAACAAAAACTGACTCCTGAGAAAGGGAACTGACTACTCAGAACAAGAATTGACTCCTGAGAACAGGATATGACTCCTTTAAAGATGAATTGACTCCTGAGAACAAAGTCCTGAGAACAAGAACTGACTCCCGTGAACAGGAACTGTCTCCCAAAAACAGAAAATGACAGAAAAGAACAGGAAATGAGTCCTGGGTAAAGGAACTGACTCCTGAGAAGAGGAACTGACTCCTGAGAAGAGGAACTGACTCCTGAGAAGACGAACTGAATCCTGAGAAGAGGAACTGACTCGTGAGAAGAGGAACTGACTCCTGAGAAGAGGAACTGACTCCTGAGAATAGGAACTGACTCCTGAGAAGAAGAACTGACTCCTGAAAAGAGGAACTGACTCCTGAGAAGAGGAACTGACTCCTGAGAAGAGGAACTGACTCCTGAGAAGAGGAACTGACTCCTGAGAAGAGGAACTGACTCCTGAGAAGACAAACTGACTCCTGAGAAGAGGAACTGAATCCTGAGAAGAGGAACTGAATCCTGAGAAGAGGAACTGACTCGTGAGAAGAGGAACTGACTCCTGAGAAGAGGAACTGACTCCTGAGAATAGGAACTGACTCGTGAGAAGAGGAACTGACTCCTGAGAAGAGGAACTGACTCCTGAGAATAGGAACTGACTCCTGAGAAGAGGAACTGACTCCTGAGAAGAGGAACTGACTCCTGAGAAGAGGAACTGACTCGTGAGAAGAGGAACTGACTCGTGAGAAGAGGAACTGACTCCTGAGAATAGGAACTGACTCCTGAGAAGAGGAACTGACTCCTGAGAAGACAAACTGACTCCTGAGAAGACAAACTGACTCCTGAGAAGAGGAACTGACTCCTGAGAAGAGGAACTGACTCCTGAGAAGAGGAACTGACTCCTGAGAAGAGGAACTGACTCCTGAGAATAGGAACTGACTCCTGAGAAGAGGAACTGACTCCTGAGAAGAGGAACTGACTCCTGAGAAGAGGAACTGACTCCTGAGAATAGGAACTGACTCCTGAGAAGAGGAACTGACTCCTGAGAAGAGGAACTGACTCCTGAGAACTGGAAACTGACTTTCTTTTACAAAGCTTCATTATTTCACTATTTTAAATGTCTCCTGGGTGCCAATATTTTTCCAAGTATGCTTAAAAAAGAACGACTAAATCTTAATACAAGAATAATTGTAAAAGAATATGTTGAGTCATTACGTGTAACACAGACACACACACACACACACACACACACACACACACACATAGAGACGCTTGCTTAGTCACATACACACTACAGGTACATGCAGACAGAGCAACTTGGTATCAGATTTATCTTTAGATTACAAACACACACACACACACACATACACACACACAGCATCGCTGCTGTAGATCTGTCAGATCAATAAACACTGCAGTGTGTAACGGAGCTTACAGGGCAGAAAACACATCAGGAGCATTATTAAGAACATCAATATACAGTGTACACACACTCACACATGCAGACACACACTGACATTGATTCCCACTTAGTAATTTACTACAATTAAATCTCTGAATCAAACTCATTCCTACACAAACACACCCTTATACACACACACTCATACACACACTTAGTGTCTGTAATCCTTACTGGATGGTAATCCTTACTAAAGGGTCCTCCGGCGTTCTTCTCACTGTGTGTGTGTGTGTGTGTGTGTGTATGTGTTTGTGTGTTTTTGTGTGTGTGTGTGTGTGTGTGTATGTATGTATGTATGTATGTATGTATGATTGTGTGTGTGTGTATGTATGTATATATGAATGTGTGTGTGTGTATGTATGTATGAATGTGTGTGTGTGTGTGTGTGTGTCTGTTCAAACAACATGCGTCTGTTTTTCTTTCTTCCATCTACATGTTCTCCTTGTACTTCTTTCTTTCTTTTGTTTTTTTTTTATTTATTAAAACTTCTTATTTATTTATTTATTTATTATTTATTTATTATTTTATTATTTCTTATAATAATTATTCTTTATATTATATTATATTATAATAATTTATTCTATTTATTGTCATTACTGTAGCATTTTGCAATAATGTCCAAAGCTTTTAGGATTAGGTCAAAGTGTTTTTTTTATTTTTTAAATTGTTGACAAACAGAAATTTCTTATTTCTTATTTTTTTCCCACTACTTTTTATTTCACTTTTTTCTGTCAGAAAACTTTTGTATGTCAGGAAAAATCTAGTTTTCTCTAGAGTTTCAAAATTCTGTTCAAAGCTATCATTATCACACACAAACACACACACACACACACACACAGGTGTGTGATTGACAGTGGGCGGGGCCAGGATTACCTAATATTAGGGATTTCCTTTGCTGACCATGAGGTTGTGAACACATAAATTCTCTTTCACACACACACACACACTTACACACACACACACTTACCTTCCTGAGCCTGAAGCATATCAGATCTTCGCTCCACTCCAGACTCAAGTGCTGAAAGATGCTCAAATCTCTGCGTTACCAGTTGAAGGTGAGAAAAGCAATAATTCTCTCAAGACTGAAAGAATAAATAAATAAATTTAAGATCTAAATAAATAAAGATCTTTAGTGGTTAGTGTTTTTTATTTTATAGTACTTAATATTTTATTGATTTCTAATGATGGCATTATTACATATCCATCCAGACACATCCATTTATTATTTTTTTTTTTTTTAGATTTTTTTAGATTTTTTTTTTTTATCATTTTTTATTTTTTCATGATTTGTATATTTTTCTAGTAACTTTATTTTTATTAAAAAAATTTTTTTTTGGAACAAAATAATTTTTAAGAAATATTTTTAATCAATTTTTGTTCATGCATTTTATCTCTGCCTCCAGATTTTACAGCAGTTCATTTTTCTTTTTTTTTCTTTTTTTTTTTTTTAAAACCATTAAAATTTTTTATGCATTTTTTGTTTTACTCATCAATATTTAACCCACCTTGTGTTGTTTTCATTGTAATTTAACCCTGAGCTACAGCGGATGTGTAACACATGCAAACAAGACGCTACATCAAATTAACGAAGATATTAGCAGTTAGCAATTGGCTAAAAATGAATTCTCCATCCAGGTGACATAATCGTCTAAAAATAAAAAATGTTAAGGCTGTTAAACATGTCTCGTGTTAAACATGTCTCATGTCTCGTCTCAGAGATTCTTTCAGACTCGTTTTACTTTTTGGCACTGAAACGTTTCAGTCTTATCTGAGAGACTAAACATCATCTCGCATTAAAGCATCTGTCTCTGTGATGCTAATTAGCGTGGCTAACAGTGCTTTTTCAGATGCTAATGAGAGCTTGAGCACAGATGATGAATTATCTTAAAGTCTTTGTCATTATCAGAGGCGCGTTGTTGTGTAAACGAAGTCAGAGCCCATCTTGTCCTTGTTCTTTGATGCTAATCAACAATTTAAAGCCAGATATCGTCATGAAAATAGCTGACCGTTGATTTAGACGTTACATAAGCGTTTGGAGTAGATATGTGAGATCAATAGAAGTGCAACGTTAAAAGAAGCGCATCGTGAGGCACAGAATGACTAGTAACGTAGTGACGTAGGATGTTTACTGACCGCTACGTCACCTTTAAATGCCACAGCCACAGCTCTGTAATGCTTCCTTGAACTTTTATTGTAGTGCAAAGATAACAACATTGAACAGGACGCGGAAGTCACTGGGAATGAGCGGTTACTATAGAAACCATCGAAGCATCACGTATCATATCAACATCGTAACCTTCTGACCAATCACGACCCAGAATATACATAATCTTTGTCCTTTGACCTTTGTCTCCGTGTATCTCTACATGCAGCAGTATCGACTTTAAGATAACGTTACATAACCTATCAGTGAAAATCGCCAGTGTTTGATGTCAGAACGTGACGATACGTCGATCTTGAAGAGTAGTTTTGCTAGTTTTTGCTCTTTAGCGCTGATGCTAATGTACAGTAATGTAGAATCATGAACAGTTGTTCAGTGCAGCAGGGCTTTAGGACACAGTGACACTTCCTGTCTTCTATAAACATGACCTAAACTCGTCTAATCAAAGTTTCTCTTCAGCTCCTTCACCAACTTACACGTTGAGCTGATAATATGTGTACTGAAACACGGCTGGATGTTCTGAATCTTCTAGATGTTCAGATCCATATTTCATTGATGTTTAGGATTTTCTGGATGTTCTGGATGTTCTGGATGTGCTGGATGTTCTGGAGGTTGTAGACATGCTGGGTGTTCCGGATGTGCTGGATGTTCTGGACGTGCTGGATGTTCTGGATGTGCTGGATGTTCTGGATGTTCTGGATGTGCTGGATGTTCTGGAGGTTGTAGACATGCTGGGTGTTCCGGATGTGCTGGATGTTCTGGATGTGCTGGATGTTCTGGATGTGCTGGATGTTCTGGATGTGCTGGATGTTCTGGAGGTTGTAGACATGCTGGGTGTTCCGGATGTGCTGGATGTTCTGGATGTACAGGATATGTTGGATATGTTGAATGTCCTGGATGTTCTGGAAGTGCTGGATGTTCTGGAGGTTGTAGACATGCTGGGTGTTCCGGATGTGCTGGATGTTCTGGATGTACAGGATATGTTGGATATGTTGAATGTCCTGGATGTTCTGGGTGTTCCGGATGTGCTGGATGTTCTGGATGTACAGGATATGTTGGATATGTTGAATGTCCTGGATGTTCTGGATGTTCTGGACATGCTACTGTATGATGTTTGGGATGTGCTGTATGTTCTGGATGTTCTGGAGAGACCAGTGGATGGATAGAAAGAGAAAAAAATTATGGCTAGAGGACAAAAGAAGGAGAAGTGGTGAAAAAGGAAAAAGAGAAAAGTGAGACGATGGAAAAAATATGAAAAAGACAAAGAAAAATGGATATAGAGAAAAGATAAAAGTGATGGAAATGATGGAAAATGTGTGGGATGATGGACAGAGGGATACTGAATAAAGACTAAAGAACAGTGTGGAATGATAGACAGAGAGGCGAGAATGAGAGGGATGATAGAGCGAAAGAAATAGAGAGAGGTATAAAACAGAGCCATGGAGAGAGTAGTGACAGTATAAATTGGGAGAAAAGATTGTGTGATGATGGACAGAAAGAGAGAGGGAGAGAGAGAAAGAGAGAGAGAGATGCAAAAAGAAAGATGAAGATGAGGAGAAAGAGAGAATAAACAAATGATTAATTCACTCTCTCGTCTCGTCACGTGTCACAGATGAGTCGTCTCAGTAAGCGTCACTTGTCCTCCACCTGGTTTGAAGGAAGCGTTGAAGATGAGGAGGATGATGATGAAGATTTCCATATGGTGGAGGCGCAGGACGGACAGATGCTGGAAGATAAGTGCGCCACCTGGGACGTCCCCTGTCTGTTCGGACTCGATGGAATCAACTCAAACAACATGTCTGAGGAGAGCAAAGTGCTGAGTGTCACACAGATACAGCAGGTTATTCTTATTATTATTATTATTATTATTATTATTATTATTATTATTATTATTATATTAATTAATTAATTAATTAATTAAAACGATTAATTCTGGCTTGTGATTGGTCAGATGTTATTGACCAACTGGAAAATTGTTGTCATATAAGAGGAATGAAACGTGTGTGTGTGTGTGTGTGTGTAGTTGTCCTGCTCATTCCCCGCTAGATTAAGGTTGTGTGAGTGGATGTTAGCGTATCGTACTCAGAGCCACGGCAGCAGTTTGAGGACATTGTACAGAACCACCAACCAGCTGGACACCTGCATGATCGTCCTCGTTAAAGACACCTACGGACAGGTGAGCCTAACACACACACACACACACACACACACACACACACACACACACACACTGACAAAATATTCACACAATGAGAAACAAAAAAACAGCTTAACTCACATCTGAACACAATTCTACAGCTGGGTGCAAAAGTTTGCACACCCTTACAACTAAACCTATTGAATCCCTTAAGCTTGGCAGAGGTTTCTTTATTGCCACAAGTCACAGAACTGAACTGATCTTTTTGTTTTTGATGGTTTTTTTTCTATTTTTATACATTTGATAGTAAATATCAAATATCTCCTTTTATGAATAAGATATAAAAAAAACATATTTTTGCACAACATGCTCAATTTACAGTTTCATCTTTCAACTGCATAGAAACACATTTTTATTTGTTAATAAACAAAAACTTATTATTGTTATTCATTCATCTTCTACTGCTTATCCGAACTACCTCGGGTCACGGGGAGCCTGTGCCTATCTCAGGCGTCATCGGGCATCAAGGCAGGATACACCCTGGACGGAGTGCCAACCTATCACAGGGCACACACACACACACTCTCTCATTCACTCACACAATCACACACTACGGACAATTTTCCAGAGATGCCAATCAACCTACCATGCATGTCTTTTGACCGGGGGAGGAAACCGGAGTACCTGGAGGAAACCCCCGAGGCACGGGGAGAACATGCAAACTCCACACACACAAGGTGGAGGTGGGAATCGAACCCCCAACCCTGGAGGTGTGAGACGGACGTGCTAACCACTAAGCCACCGTGCCCCCCTTATTATTGTTATTATTATTATTATTATTATTATTATTATTATTATTATTATTATTATTATTATTGTTGTTGTTGTTATTATTATTGTTATTATTATTGTTATTATTATTATTAGCTTTTGTAATTGTAATATTTATTTATATTTACTGTCTATTGCAGGTATTTGGTGCTGTTTGCTCCGCCCCTCTCAGAGTTAGCTCCACCTACTATGGCACAGGACAAACCTTTCTGTTCTCCTTTTCTCCACATCTACAGGTGTGTTTCATGTTCTCTCTCTCTCTCTCTCTCTCTCTCTCTCTCTCTCTCTCTCTCTCTCTAGCATTACTGCTAATGTATAATAGTATATCAGTAATTCATTATTAATTATTTAAGTTTCTATTCTTCTACTTATTTTTTAGTTTTGAGAACCGTGTAAATGCATTAACATCCTCACAATGGTGTGCATAGGATAAATGTGTGTGTGTGTGTGTGTGTGTGTGTGTGTGTGTGTGTGTGTGTGTGTGTGTGTGTGTTTAGGTGTACAAATGGACAGGCCTTAACTCCTACTTCATTAAAGGAAGCGTGGACTCTCTGCTGTTCGGAGGAGGACTGTAAGGAAAATGATTTTCACGTCATCATTTAAATACACAATAATACACAACAATACACGATACAGTGTGTGTAACGTTCTTCTGTGTTTCCTGTGTTTCCTCACAGAGGCCAATTCGGTCTGTGGCTGCACAGTGACCTGGTCCGAGGACGCAGCCAGCGATGTGAGACCTTCAATAACGACGTGTTGTCTTCAGAGGAAGATTTTATAATCAGTGAGCTCGAGGTTTGGGCTCTAGTTTGACTGTACAATTAATTTTGCAAAGTTCTAACCTGAAATAAGAATCAAGAATCAAGCCCACCTCAGTGTCGGCTTGGGCGTCAGCATCGGCATCGGCATGGGCATGAGCCTCGCCTCGACCTGATCGAGGCACAGGAGCACCTTTTACCCTTATGGAATCGTCGATGATGAGCTTTCACATCACCACGTGGTCGAGATCTTAAATCACATTTGAGAAATTGAATGCGTCTTGAATACTGATCTCTGAGGATCAGCGTGATTCGCCACTAGAGGGCGCTAGAGCCTTAAAGAGATGATGAGAAGAGACATTATAAACACTGAGCGTCTCTCTTAACTCATGTTAAATCCAAGTCATAGAGGAAGCAGTAAGAATCAGTATCTTAAACACTCACAACAGAAATTCAATCTGTATCTGATTAATTAACAGATTAATAATCTGATGACGTCACAAATTCAAGGTCACGTGACACCCAGTGAGCTGAAACTTCCTAATGAGAGTTGAAATGATCTTCCCATAACACACTAATGGTTTTAATGGTTTCCAGTACTAATTTAAACTCTATATGGTTTATTAAAGCCTATATGATAGATATCTGTGAAGTACTCGTTAGTGTTTAGTTATTACTTTTATTCTGTAGTTGCTCTAAAATTAAAAAAAAAAAAAAAACATTCTGTAAAAATGAGAATTTTCTTTGCGTCATTTTGATTAATATTAAGATTTTTTTTGGTTTGTTTGTTTTTAGTTTACACAAAAAATTATGAATTTATTAAATAAAAGCAATGAGACTTTACTGTTGAGTGCCAAAATTTATACCCACATGCTTTCAGAATTGAAATTTATTTGGTTCTATGTTATAACTTGGATTCTCGTCTCTCATTATTAAATATTCTAACAAACCGTAAACTATTCTTGCGTTTATATGTAATGCAAAGAAAGATTTAATAAATATATGTTGTGCCTATAAATGACATTTCTTTGTCTTTATTTGCTTTGGAGGGGATGCAAACTTTTGCACACATGCTCTGGAGGTCAAAATGTAAATTCTGTATTGTTTAAGTCTGAAAGTGAAGGTATTAATAAAATATTCATCTGTGTTCGCTAACATTGATGCTATGTGAATAAATCAGCGGTTTCTGATGTCCAAATGTCAAAAATAATAATAATAAAGTCTATAAAATCACCATTAACCCAAAATATGTTTCAAGAAGGGGGGGGGGGGTTTTAGCACGTTTAGGGGGGGTTTAGGCTTAGTGTTTAGCACGTTCGCCTCACACCTCCAAGGTTGGGGGTTCAAATCCCGCCTCCGCCTTGTGTGTGTGGAGTTTGCATGTTCTCCCCGTGCCTCGGGGGTTTCCTCCGGGTACTCCGGTTTCCTCCCCCGGTCCAAAGACATGCATGGTAGGTTGATTGGCACCGATGACGCCTGAGATAGGCACAGGCTCCCCGTGACCCGAGGTAGTTCAGATAAGCGGTAGAAGATGAATGAGTGAATGAATGAATGTTTCAAGAGGACTCTATAGACAAGTGGAACCAGAAAGGAACCATGAAACACATCTAGCATTAGATCTCCTGTTGTTCAGTGCTCAATTTTGATTGGTTCTACTAAATTATCATTTCTATTGTAACAGAATAAACAACATAAAATGTGTGTAACTGTTGATACGATGAAGCTGGCATTAAGGACGAAGAGTAAGGTAACATTTTTGGAACGAGTCTCCAGTGTCGACATTTTTCTGTAGTTTCTCGGGAACGTGACAAGTGTTTTTTCCTCTTTAAAACTTTCTTACTTTATTATTTTTTTTATTATTTAATTTAAGAGAAAGGGGGGCACGGTGGCTTAGTGGTTAGCACGTTGGCCTCACACCTCCAGGGTTGGGGGTTCGATTCCCGCCTCCGCCTTGTGTGTGTGGAGTTTGCATGTTCTCCCCGTGCCTCGGGGTTTCCTCCGGGTACTCCGGTTTCCTCCCCCGGTCCAAAGACATGCATGGTAGGTTGATTGGCATCTCTGGAAAATTGTCCCTAGTGTGTGATTGCGTGAGTGAATGAGTGTGTGTGTGTGTGTGTGCCCTGCGATGGGTTGGCACTCCGTCCAGGGTGAATCCTGCCTTGATGTCCGATGACGCTTGAGATAGGCACAGGCTCCCCGTGACCCGAGGTAGTTCGGATAAGCGGTAGAAGATGAATGAATGAATTTAAGAGAAAGAGAAAAAAAAGAGCAACATCAAACGTATGTAACTATTAAACGTACGCTGTCGTTCTTGAATAAATTCTACTTGAAGGAAAACTGCTGCTTTAGAAATCTGTGGATGTGTCTTTTGTTTTTGTTTAATTTTTGTTTTGTTTTGTTTTTTGTTGTGTTTGTGGTTGTTTGTTCCAGGCTCTCCAAGGCTCTCCAAGGCTCTCCAAGGCTCCAAGGCTCTCCAAGGCTCTCCAAGGCTCTCCGAGGCTCCAAGGCTCTCCGATTACCTTCATGTTCCTCAAGCAGAGTTTATTTTCTTGCCAAAAGCGATAAGACGATCACACTGATAGGGGGATAGTAGGAAAGAATGATGCACCATCATCATCATCATCATCATCATCATCATCATCATCCAGTGATGATGAGTATCAGCTGTGCTTTAGGTCACTTTTTAACTAATACAAGATCATAATGTACACAAACAATTCTTTCCTTTGTTCATTCTTTTCTTTTTGTCTCTCCTTCTCCCAGACTGAGAAAATAAGGGTGTATTTTTCTGTTCACTTGTGTGTCACATCACAGCAGATGGTTTGCATAAATTAGTGCAGAAATGATTCTGAAGGCTATAATAAGTGTTCCAGTGAGACGGAGTCATTTGCAGTCGTGCCATAATCGTCTTTCACTTCTCTGCATGGATCCTTAATCATGATCGGAGTTTAGCTCTTATTATACTGTACGTGTGTGTAGGTTTTGCTGATTTATATCTCGGACCCCTCTATGTTGAGGTAAAGTTTATATTTATCTGTATAACCACGGCTACATAACATTAAAACCTGCCTGATATTTCGGAGTTCTTTTTGCTAAAACAGCCCTGACCCGTCAAAGCATGGACTCCAGTTGGACTCTGTGATACTTGTATATTTGTAACCACACCATCTAGTGTCACCCATATGAGGATGGGTTCCCCTTGAGTCTGGTTCCTCTCAAGGTTTCTTCCTTTACCAATCTAAGGGAGTTTTTCCTTGCCACTGTTGCCTGAGCCCTCAGACTTGCTCATTGGGGACAAATACACATACACACATACATACATACATACATACACACTGTGAACTGTATATATCTTGAATTTTTATTATATTAATTCTTTATACTTCTCCTTATGTTTATCTTTTGTTCTATGTTTATGTTCTGTAAAGCTGCTTTGTGACAATGTCCATTGTAAAAAGCGCTATACAAATAAACTTGAATTGAATTGAATTGAATTGACTCCACCAGACCTCTGAAGGTGCTGTAGTGTCTGGCACCAAGACGTTAGCAGCAGATCCTTTAAATCCTGTAAGTAAGTAGATACTCCAAGGATCAGATTTGTTTGTCCAGCACATCCCAGAGATGCTCAATAGGATTGTGGAGAATTTTGAGACCAAGTCAACACACTGAACTCTTTATATTTCTTAAAGCATCTCTGTGTAATGTTTGCAGTGTGGATGGATGGATGGATGGATGGATGGATGGATGGATGGTATGATGGACCGATGGCTGGAGGGCACTCTTTAGAAATGAAGAGCCATTTAGGATTATTTTGTTGAGCTCTTTGGTTATGTGTTCATACAGTTTTCCTTCACAAGATCCATCACATTGCACTTTTTTTGAAGAACTCTTTAAACTCCTCAAAGCGTTCCTGAGCAGTGCTGGTCACATGGCAGGAAGCATCATCCTGCTGAAAGACGGCACTGCCATTAGAGAAAAACTGTTGCCATCAAGGGCTGTACCTTGGTCTGAAGCAAAGGTTAGGTAGCTGGTACCTAAAGTGGTGCCAAAGTAAAATCCACATGAATGCAGGACTCAAGGTTTCCCTCAGAACATTGTCCAGAACATCACACCGCCTCCACCACCTCATCTCCTTTCCATAGCACATCCATGGAAAGTCTGATTCATCAGACCAGACCAGACCTCCTTCTTCCACTGCTTCATGGTCCAGTTCTGATGCCTATTGTACTGTAGGAGCTTTCGGTGATGTACAGGAGTCAGCATGGTCACCTGACCGCTCTGCAGCTACACAGCTCCATACACATGGTGTCTTCTGACTCCTTTCTATCAGAGCCAGCATTCACATCTGTGCTACAGCAGTTCATCTGTAGGATCGGACCAGACGTTCTAGCTTTCACTCCTCACACACATCAGTGATCCCTGAGTGTCCGTGACCCTGTCTACACTTCACCACTTATCCTTTAGTGGAGCACCTTTGGAAGCTACTAACCACTAGATCCTGAGAACACCTTACAAGACCTGCTGGTTTGGAGATGTTCTGATGCTCCCAGTCATCTAACCATCACAGTCTGTCTCAAGTCAAATCAAAGACTCTCAGATCCTTACGTTCGTCCATTTCTCTGCTTCCATCACATCAACTTTAAGAACTGACTGTTCCCATGGTGTTAAATATATATCACATGCCTTTTAAACGAGAAAATCAATGTTATTCCCTATAAACAGAATGAAGGCATCAAGGAAGAACTGGACTACAATCCCCAAAAGGCACGGACCATGCCACGTGACCACAATCACCTGAATCATGTTGTTCTCTTTGGTGTCACAGGTAATTATCTTTATTTCTGTCGTGTTCATGATGTTGTCTTGCCTTCTTGATTCTCCATCATGTTTCACAGTCTTTAGCCCTATTCGGACGGGATTAGTTTCACGTGGGGACGTGGAGTAATGCAATTTTACCTCAGGACGTCTGTAATATTAATTGGCCAATTCACACGGGACAAGACATCTCAGTAAAACTAGCAGAAGTGGGAGGGGTAACTCACTTTACGCACCACAGTAACCTCCTTGTCGTCATGTGCGTATGATGTTGCTTCCTGTTATCACGTGCGCAAACAGACAACATGGCACCTCCATGCTTGCAAAACTACTTTTAAACAGGAAATGACGGAATTTTACCGTACATATTTACAGCAGGTCTATTCGGACGGGATTAGTTTTACCTGAGGTAATTTTTCCGGACCTTTTTACAGAAGGTAAAAGTCGCCGTAATCTTTACTGACATTGTCCGTAATGATTACCGAGATGGCACATTCGGACGGGACTAAAATCACAGAGAAGCTCTGGTAATAATTACTTTACCCCCACGTCCCCACGTAAAACTAATCCCGTCCGAATAGGGCTTATGTCTTTTGTTTATCTCGGTTAAAAAATTAAATGTTTTTCTTCTTGTGGTATTAAAAACATTTAAAAAGTGACTTCGCTAAACCATAAGCAGCTTTTGTAGGAGAAACAGTAACTGCTGAAGTTCAGAGAAAATTTGACACTGTACCATTTAACAGAGCTCATTAACACCCTGAAACGTGCGGAAATATTTGTGATGTGTTTAATGATTCTGGTGTTAATTTGTTACTCAATGCGATATTTTCATTATTCCTGTGAGAAGTTAACAGTTGTTTGTTTTGCTGATGTCACAGAGGGATGTAGATGTTGTATCACTGGCACAGTTACACTGGAGTTCAGTGTATTAAGGAAAGTGTTCAGTTGTCTTGTTCAAAAGCTGCCATGTTTTTGGACAGAGAGCTGGAGAACCTGGATGGAACCCACACAGATACGGAGAGAACTCGACTCCTGGATCTTGAACCGGGTAGTGACCTGAGGTCAGTAACACCAAAGCGGTGCAGAGAGAGAACTTCTCATTAATTTTTATGCTATAGAGAAGATGGATGGATGGATGGATGGATGGATGGATGGATGGATAGATGGATGGATGGATGGATGGATGGATGGAGCACTACAACTTCTATTTTTTTGGAAGCTTAATTTTACAACAAACCTTTCAAGATCCTTCTGAAACCCTAATTGTATGTCAGAGTGTGTATAAACATTTACCTCTTTGGGATTAACATTTAACTAACTTTTCTGGGATTTTAGACTCACTGTTGTAGACATACTGTATACATAAAGCCATTAAGTATCAATTGAAGAAGCTACGCAGAAAAGCTACACCAGATGGCTGCCACACTTATCCTGTAGTTTTCTGGAACGCTACTTATGCACATTCTCGGTAATTAACACAACAATCCAATGTAAACATTCAGGGCAGTTTGCACTATGTCTCCATAACCGACTAAACAAACTAGCGCCGTGTCTCAAATCACATCTCTATTTCAATTACAAATTTTTAAAAGGTTACCTTTAAAAATCTCCCAAAAAGTCTGCTGGATTTTCTACGTTATTAAATAGTTTATCACGTAAGTGCAACAGTCTCACTCACTCACTCACTCATTTTCTACCGCTTATCCGAACTACCTCGGGTCACGGGGAGCCTGTGCGATGACGTATCTCAGGCGTCATCGGGCATCAAGGCAGGATACACCCTGGACGGAGTGCCAACCCATCACAGGGCACACACACACACTCTCATTCACTCACGCAATCACACACTACGGACAATTTTCCAGAGATGCCAATCAACCTACCATGCATGTCTTTGGACCGGGGGAGGAAACCGGAGTACCCGGAGGAAACCCCCGAGGCACGGGGAGAACATGCAAACTCCAGACACACAAGGAGGAGGCGGGAATCGAACCCCCAACCCTGGAGGTGTGAGGCGAACGTGCTAACCGTAAGTGCAACATTTGAATAAAAGTTTTAAAAGCGACCAACAACAACCGAATCAAGCAAACAATCTACTGGTAAAGTGTTAAATTCTCAAAATGTGTATAAAGTACAATCGATTCATGCTTCAAGTACGAACCATTTGTATTTTAGGTTTTTTTTTTTAAAAAAAGCAATTTTATCGTGATGACATGAAACAGTGCAGTGTCACATGTGTAAATTTGCCAAATCAATATATGTAAAACAGTTCAATTTTTACCAAAAACTATTTTTTGCAAAGCAAAAAAAAAGCAAACTATACAAAATCACACAAATGTCAGTGACCCAAAAGGAATTTATTTATATTTTATGCAAATAAAGCAGTCAGAGCCCCAACAGAAGCATTTCAAATATGTTTAAAATGTTATTTAAATATGATGCAAATAATAATTTCATACATCTATTTAAAAATAATGTTTCTTTGAAATGAGATCACAGCATTTTAATCAGTTACACGAAGATTTGGAAATTTTGTGTTGTCTACATTATTAGTGGAAAAAAGAAGAAAAAATACATTGAGACATTGGAATGTGGAATATTGTGTATATTTTTTGTTTATATAGTTTTAAATTTCTACTTTTAAATATTGTGAGTATGTTAGATTCTGAATTTTTCTTTACATATTTTACACGTAGTCTCAAAACGTCTCGTTCTCATTATTTTCATGCAGAAAATGGACATTATTTTCTTTTTCGAGATTTCCAAAGCATCCCATGCAAAAAAATTAAACATTCAGTTAAACATGAATATTTTCCTTTATGTTCTGTAGTTTACAGATTATTATTTTGTAATGTCTGGTGTTTTTGTATATACAATGCAGCAGTCATGACTGAGATTTTTAAAATATCTAGTGTAGAAAGATGATGAACATTCAGAGAGGCGCCTCCTCCACTGAGACTGAGAGGAATTAAGCCACACCCCCTTTATTATAACTGACAGGAACTAAGCCACACCCTCTCTATTATAACTCGCATAAACCAAGACACACACCTTTATTAAAACTGGCCGGAACACTCAACTTACAGGCACAGAGGCCACACCTACTTCACTGTGAATGACAGGCACAGAGGCCACACCCCCAACACTGTGACTGACAGGAACAGAGGCCACACCCACTTCAGTGTGACTGACAGGCACAGAGGCCACACACCCCAACACTGTGACTGACGGGCACAGAGGCCACACCCCCATCACTGTGACTGACACGCACAAAGGCCACACCCCTAACACTGTGACTGACAAGCACAGAGGCCACACCCCCATCACTGTGACTGACACGCACAAAGGCCACACCCCCAACACTGTGACTGACCGGCACAGAGGCCACACTTCCTTCACTGTGACTGACAGGCACAGAGGCCACACTTCCTTCACTGTGACTGACAGGCACAGAGGCCACACCCCCAACACCGTGACTGACAGGCACAGAGGCCACCCCCAACACTGTGACTGACCGGCACAGAGGCCACACTTCCTTCACTGTGACTGACAGGCACAGAGGCCACACCACTAACACTGTGACTGACAGGTACAGAGGCCACACTTCCTTCACTGTGACTGACAGGCACAGAGGCCACACCCCCAACACTGTGACTGACTGGCACAGAGGCCACACTTCCTTCACTGTGACTGACAGGCACAGAGGCCACACCCCCAACACTGTGACTGACAGGCACAGAGGCCACACTTCCTTCACTGTGACTGACAGGCACAGAGGCCACACCCCCAACACTGTGACTGACAGGTACAGAGGCCACCCCCAACACTGTGACTGACAGGAACAGAGGCCATACACTGTGACTGACAGGCACAGAGGAGACACCCCCAACACCGTGACTGACAGGCATAGAGGCCACACCCCCAACACCGTGACTGACAGGCATAGAGGCCACACCTCCTTCACTGTGATTGATGTCTAGATGTTAAGGATCTCAACGCACTTCTTTCTGAACGACCGGTCCTCTATAACCACCCCTCAGTATTCACACACACTTTTTGCCCTTGTTTAAATTCTCAGTAGGAAATAACACACTGTGTGCCAGACTATTAGCTCCGCCTATTCACTAGCTAATAACCCGTATTTAACGTGACATGTTTATTCCCTCAAAGTGGGAAAACAAAAGCTAATTTTAAACCACACTGCAGGTGTTGTGTAAAACTCACACACAGAGCTGTTACAATTAAATTGTTGAAACAGTGTGATCTCCCCACAGAGTGTGTTTACACACACCTGGAGAAGTAAACAGTGTTATACTACAAAATGACTACATAACTGGGTGCTAAGATAATGTTTTAGAATTATTATGAACATGCTGCTGTTTTCATAATCATGTGCATTAACATTCATTTAAACACATTGCATTAATAAAGCTCACAATCACGGTGTAAGTGTAAAACGGGGGTCTGATTATAACGACTATATTAATCAAATCGAAGCGCTAGTGTGACAAAAATGGTGGCTGGATATCAGACATCGAATCTGATCTTGAAATAAATAAAAAGATTGGAATTCAGTTTGGAAATTTTTATTTTTAAAATAAATGTATTAAAAAATACGTTTAAAAGATTTATTATTATTTTTGTCTTTTTTTTGTATAGATTTTAGATAGGATCGATTTTAATTATATATACGTCATACGTTCGGATACATTTTGTTTTGCTTTTGTTTTTTTGCAATTTTTGTGTGAAAGCTGCGGTTTGGAGCAAGTCAGATTGTTGTTTATGTGTTTTTTTCTGTATGAAATAGATTTTAGATTTCTAAAAAAAAAATAGGGTCTGGGTTTCGATATGATCTGATTCACAAGGTATCAGAGTTCGAATAAAGAAAAGGAATATTGTTCCATATCACGTGTAGTGACCTCGAGATGGACCTTGAAAACAAAAGACATAACATTTCAAAGAAAACAGTCGTTTTGTGTCTAACTTATAATTGTGCGTAAACTCAGTCAGTCAGGTTGTCATTTACAGCAACGAGCTCGCTCTAACGCTTCACCATCATGCCTGGCTGTCGGTTCGACTCAAAATTAACTGGAAGATGTTAAATGTGAAGTTTGCAGTGAGCAAACACTTTCTGGAAGCATAGGAGAAAATAAAATAAAGTTTTGATGTTGAGAAACAAAACAGCCTACAAGCCATTTGAACACTTTCTACTATCCAGTTGCATAACACACTCTCACTCACTGACTCACTCATCTTCTACCGCTTATCCGAACTACCTCGGGTCACGGGGAGCCTGTGCCTATCTCAGGCGTCATCGGGCATCAAGGCAGGATACACCCTGGACGGAGTTCCAACCCATCGCAGGGCACACACACACACTCTCATTCACTCACGCAATCACACACTACGGACAATTTTCCAGAGATGCCAATCAACCTACCATGCATGTCTTTGGACCGGGGGAGGAAACCAGAGTACCCGGAGGAAACCCCCGAGGCACGGGGAGAACATGCAAACCCCCAACCCTGGAGGTGTGAGGCGAACGTGCTAACCACTAAGCCACCGTGCCCCCCAGTTGCATAACAATGAAGAAAAATTAGGAATTATAATATATGACGTATGACATTAGCTAACTAGCTCACATTGTTTTGAGACATTTGTCATACTAAAGTCTTGTACTGTAATAAAAAAGTCTGATCGTCCACCCTGAAAATGTACAGACACTCATCTTTTCCGTCGTAAGACCTGTATGATCCAAACAGCGTTTAATTTTTCCTTTGAATATGAGAGGTTATAAGTTGCTAATAAGATTGAAGGAAGATACTACGAGTGGTTTGCTGTGTTGTCCTCAGATTATTAGCTCATGTACCAACATTCAAACATGCAGATTGTTTTACATCACGTGAAAGATTTTGTATTGTTGTGTGTGCTACAAAAATATACGCATTTAATATCTGTAAATCGTGTCTTTTAACGTTTTTGAGAGCAATCAAAGAGATTTCCTCCTTAAACGGGGCAGTTCTCTGAAACTGTGTCCAGGAGACAGCGTGCTTCCCGGTGAAGAAAATCCTGTGTTTTCCCTGGTGAAGGAACCTCCATGGATCCGATAAGAAATGGAAGTGTAGTAAACTGAATCGACGTTGCAGCCGGGTCGAGATGGAATGAGGCTGGGGCATAAATCAAAGCGATAACAGCAAGAGCAGAGAGAATTGAGACGCGACCGCCGACGAGATGGACTTGAAGGTCGAGGAAGAGCTGGTGGACAGTAGAATTCGTTCGCCGGAGATGGGATGAGGTTAGTGCAACTCGTCCCCTCTTCCAATGGCAAAAAAAGCATGCTATGGCTGTTCTGGTTGGCGAGAGATCCCAAGTTGCGTTCTTTTCTTCTTAACGATGCTCGTTCCCGCTCTTCTTCTGTGTTCATGGTGAGGAACCGAAGCACCACCAGGTTGAGGAAGGCTCCAATCACCGTCAAGCCCACTAGGATGTACACGAAGCTAAAGACGACGTATGGCGTTCTTTCCTGGAGATCGCCCGTCTTCTGCAGAGCCACAAAATCACCAAAGCCGATGGTCGTGAGCGTGATGAAGCAATAGTAGTAAGCGTGGAAGAATGTCCAGCCTTCAAAGTGTGAGAAAGCCGCCGCACCCAAACACAGGGTGCCCAGGCAGGACAGGAAGCCCACGAGGACCATGTTCTCCATGGAGACGCTCGTACGACGGAAACCAAGACACCTTTTCCCCCGGTGTAGCAGGAAGCGCACAAAAGTGTTCATTCGCTCACCCAGGCTTTGGAACATCACCAGAGTGAGAGGGATCCCGAGAACAGCGTAAAACATGCAGAAGATTTTCCCAGCATCCGTACCTGGGGCTGCATGACCATAACCTGCAGCGGGAAAAACAGGAAGTAAACATTACCTCATAGCCTGTGTCAACCGTTTCTGACTCTGCGATTAAACAAATGGACTTTCTTACATCTGCTTGTGTCATTGATCAATTGTGCAGAAATAGTTTCACATAAACACATTTTTCAGGAACGGAATGATTCCTGTAGGTCTCTATGGATAATCTGTTGCCTTTTATTGGTGGCATGTCAGGTCTACTGGATACCATTAAAGACTAGTCTTTGGCAACTTGTAGATCACATGCTGGTTTCCACCAGATACCAATAGGGACCATTAGAACATCATTAAGCATCCATATTCCATTATCCATGTTGATGATAATGATTTTAATAATGCAGACACTCATTACATTAATGGAACATGGTACAAAACACACTACATACTGGAAACCAATTGGTAATGGTTTTAATGGTTAATAGCTGATGGCTTGTGATGGTATTTGTATCAGCAGGGTTCTAGATGGAAAACTCCTTTTATAAAAAGTGCAGAAGAAAAAAAGAGATGTATGATTATTTTGTGTGTGTGTGTGTGTGTGTGTGTGTGTGTGCGCGCGCGCGCGCACCTATAGTGGTGATGACCGTGATGGCGAAGTAAAAGGATCCGGCAAATTTCCACTGCGTCCCGGCTCTATGCGGTTCCGCGCGCAGCACTACACGCTCCAGCTCGCGGTAGTCGTCGTCCGTGAAGCGATAACGCGCCTTGAGCTCTGCGCGCCGCTGATCGGACACGCGCCGTCTCGCGCTCTCCGACTCCGACTCGAGCGCGTCAAACACCGCGGCGCCCACAAGCAGGTAGGAGAACATGCACAGGATCAGAGAGAGAGTCCGTACCGTCTGCTTCCTCAGCTTCTTCATCTCAGAAAGAAATGAGAGAGATACAGGGAGAGAGAGGGGAAGGAGAGAGAGAGAGAGAGAGAGAGAGAGAGAGAGAGAGAGAGAGAGAGAGAGAGAGAGAGAGAGACGGAAATAGAGTCGTGGACGGAAACCGATCTATAACCGTCTTAATTAATCGAATAATCAATTAATAGACACTTCCACAACGCACCCAGAAAAGACACACACACAAACACACACACAGACACACACAAACACACACTCACACACACACACTCACTCACACACACTCACTCACACACACAGACACACAGACACACACAAACACACACCACACACAGACACACACACTCACTCACACACACACTCACACTCACTCACACACACACACACACAAAGACACAGACACACACACGCACACACACAAACACACGCACACAATACAAAAGTAAAGACAATAAAGAGAAAATAACACATATAAATAATATACAGGCTTCAGCAGTAATATATAATATAGTGAATAATTGTGTTTTCAGTTTTCAGTGCACAACAGGAAACACTGTGATGTGTGTTTTTTCTTCTCCTTTTCTTATCTTTTAAACTTAACGGTATATGATGCTTTGAATGAGTGTGGAATTAAGTTAAAAAGAAGAAAACACGAGATATGAATCGATTCTGTTTGAATAATCGGATCTTTGTGCCTTTGGGAAACTGGATTAAGCCCAATAAAGTGGAGAGAGAAGGAAATTATAGGGGAAAAAAGCTCAGGGTTTTACAAGCTCAGACAAACAAAGTGAGCAAGTAATAATTAGTGAGTTTTTAACACATCAGTAATCATACAGATTATATTATATATGTATATTATCTTTATTACAGATGATGTGTGCCTTGGGTTGTATTGAAGCAATCAGGAATAAAATTGCAGAGAAGAAAATAATAAGAACAATAAGCTCGATTTTGCAGGCATAATAATATGACGGTGTTTCTATGAAACATCCACCGAAATACTGAAAATCAAATCACATGCGTTCAGGATGTCGGACACGTTTACAAACGCAGCGCGCGCACCGGTGACCTGTGTGTGTGAGCTGTGCGTAAAAAATATCGTAGAAAATACAGAAATCTGGATTTTACAGTATCATGGGGGGGGGGGGGGACAGAGAGAGGGAGAGAGAGGGGAGAGAGAGGGAGAGAGAGAAAGAGGGAGAGGGGGGGAGACAGAGAGAGGGAGAGAAAGAGAGAGAGCGAGGGGGGAGAGAGACAGAGGGGGGAGACAGAGAGACAGAAAGAGAGAGAGAAAGAGGGGGGGACAGAGAGAGAGAGAGAGAGAGAGAGAGAGAGAGAGAGAGAGAGAGTAGAAATAAAAATAATCAGAATAAAAGTGCACGCGCTCATGAGCATGACAGACTGGAGATACCTTCACACACATGTACGACTTGCTCTTACCTTTCTCCAAATGCATGTCATTTAGCCAACTCGGAAAACCGGAAATGCACGAAAAATAAGCATCACACGTTGTTCGTGGAGTGTTAGAGCTTCACGCGGAATAAATCCTGATGTAGTAGCAGAGGCTAAGGTGTTGCACACACGCACGCGCGCGCGCGCACATACGTACGTACATCCATTCCTTCCCTCCTTCTTTCAAGTGTGTGTGTGTCTGTGTGTGTGTGTGAGAGAGAGAGAGAGAGAGAGAGAGAGAGAGAGATTTATTCAAAACAAGTTGCTTAGTAACAGCATCTCTAGTTAGTATTTCCTTCCAAACTAATTAAAAATAAACACAGACTACAGTGTAAAGTTAACTCTTGCTGTATTGTGTTAAAGAATTAACACCTACAGTAAGAAAAAAAGACGAAGGCGATGGAAGGATGCATGATGGAGGAGTGGAGTGACTGTTTTAGGTCAGGTTGATGTTGCATAAAGAATCCAGCAGGAATGAAGGACACAATCTCTGTGGGTGTTTACGAACATGAGCCATTTCACTTAGAAGACGCAGAGTCATTTCCCTATATAATAAAAATCAGTCTCATTCGAATTCATGTGGTGGGACAGAATGTAAAGCAAAGCTCCACCCTGTAACACATTGAATATATTTATATCTATAGAAATATGAAATATTTAATAACACTATGAATGTATTGTTGGCTCAATATCCAGTGTGAAGTTAGGGGTCATGTGCGTTGCTCTGATGTCACAGAAGGACGCTATTACTTTTATACCACAGCTCCAATGGCCTTTAATAGGTTTTCAGTGATCTCAGACATGACAGCTCAGGTTTCTACCTGAAACACCTGAAAACCAAACCTTTTTTCTCGTTAGCCATTTTCCAGCCAGGACATCTACATATCACATTAATGAGTGTAGATATAATGGTGCAGAGGCTGGATTCAAAGTCTCAGAATTCAATGGAGCTACAAACAATGCATTCATTTTGCAGTTGGGAAGTCATGGCCTAATGGTTAGAGAGTTTGACTCCTAACCCTAAGGTTGTGCGTTCGAGTCTCGGGCCGGCAATACCACGACTGAGGTACCCTTGAGCAAGGCACCGAACCCACCCCAACTGCTCCCCGGGAGCCGCAGCATAAATGGGTGCCCAGTGTTCCGGGTGTGTGTTCACAGTGTGTGGGTGTTCACTGGTGTGTGTGTGTGCACTTTGGATGGGTTAAACGCAGAGAACAAATTCTGAGTATGGGTCATCGTACTTAGCCGTATGTCACGTCACTTTCACTTTTTACTTTCACAAACACTCCAACCAACCTGTTTCTGGTGTGTGTGTGTGTGTGGGGGGGGGGGGGGGCCTTCTTTGTGAGATAGACTACAGACTCTGTACTACGTTTAACAATTATTAAAAACAGGCACGTGCAACCTGGCTAGCAGATGAAGAACTCAAACAACAAAATCACCAGTATTTCTCTCACGTATTTCGCCCGCTCGCGGTGTGAAGCGCGTCCCCGCTATTCTCTGAGAGGCCTTTTGTGCAGCGGAATTATTTTTTTTTTGGACGACCTAGTTAAGGCGGTAGGGTTTCCCAGCTTAGGCGGGCCGCCCGAACTGCAAAGTGCTGCGGGAAACCCTGACCTTCCTCTTCCTTGTTGCTATATTCTTTCCCAACATTTTCTAGACTGATATTATGCTTACTTCATGACCCAGTGAACCAGTATCAATGTACTCTTTGATAAAAATGTCATGTGTCTGTTATAAGTCGCTCTGGATCAGAGCATCGACCCACTGCCTCAAGCTGCATATTTTTCTCTCATTAACTTCAATAGAGAAAAAAATAAAACAGAGTCTGGTGAGGGAAATATTTTGTATAGCTGCTATAGCATAAGTGAGAACAAAAACAAACTTGTTTTTACAGATGCTCCATGATGTTAAATGTAACTTATATACACTCACCGGCCACTTTATTAGGTACACCTTACTAGTACCGGTGTGGTCTTCTGCTGCTGTAGCCCATCCACCTCAAGGTTCGACGTGTTGTGCGTTCAGAGATGCTCTTCTGCATACCTCGGTTGTAACAAGTGGTTATTTGAGTTACTGTTGCCTTTCTATCAGCTCGAACCAGTCTGGCCATTCTCCTCTGACCTCTGGCATCAACAAGGCATTTGTGCCCACAGAACTGCCCTCACTGGATTTTTTCTATTTTTCGGACCATTCTCTGTAAACCCTAGAGATGGTTGTGTGTGAAAATCCCAGTAGATCAGCAGCTTCTGAAATACTCAGACCAGCCCCAACAACCATGCCACATTCAATGTCACTTAAATCACCTTTCTTCCCCATTCTGACGCCCGGTTTGAACTGCAGCAGATCGTCTTGACCATGTCTACATGCCTAAATGCATTGAGTTGCTGCCATGTGATTGGCTGATTAGACATTTGCGTTAACGAGCAGTTGGACAGGTGTACCTAATAAAGTGGCCGGAGAGTGTACAGTATAACTGAACGAGGTAAATGCGTATGAGGTGTGAAGTGCTGTGGTATAAGAGGAATAAAACAGTTAACTCCGATTCAGCAGACCATCTCTTCATTGATTATTTTAGGCTAAGAGCTTGGGATAAAGTGGTTTATTCCTTATTTATCATAATATCAGGTCCTGTGTCTGTATTGCGTCCTGCTCTGAGCTTACTAAATGAATCGCTGCCATTAACAGAGAAACAACGCTACCTAATGAGCCGATCCATCAATTTGTGTCGCTTAGTTTCTCTTGAGAGAGAGATGGAGCAATAAAGCAGCGAAAATGCGATTTCCCAGCAGTGTTCAGAAGGAGACAGCAAGGCAGATCAAAGTGTCATTAAAGCTCACAAACAATCCATCAAAAAGACATCCACCTGCACACAGCCATCAAACCCAGCACACAGTGACTGAGCCTCTTCTAAAAAAAACGCCCACAAATTAGTAATCACAGTGTGTCTGAGGGTGTGGGAGTGTTTGGGGTGTGTCTGAGTGTGTGGGAGTGTTTGTGGGTGTGTCTGAGTGTTTGGGAGTGTGTATGTGTGTGAGAATATTTGGGAGTGTGTCTGAGTGTGTGAGAATAATTGGGAGTGTGTCTGAGTGTGTGGGAGAGTGTCTGAGTGTGTTGGAGTGTTTGGGAGTGTGTATGTGTGTGAGAATATTTGGGAGTGTGTCTGAGTGTGTGAGAATAATTGGGAGTGTGTCTGAATGTGTGAGAGAGTTTGGGAGTGTGTCTGAGTGTGTGAGAGTGTTTAGGAGTGTGTCTGAGTGTGTGAGAGTGTTTGGGAGTGTATCTGAGTGTGTGAGAATATTTGGGAGTGTGTCTGAATGTGTGTGTGTGTGTGTGTGTGTGTTTAGGAGTGTGTCTGAATGTGTGTGAGTGTTTGGGAGTGTGTCTGAGTGTGTGGGAGAGTTTGGGAGTGTGTCTGAATGTGTGTGTGTGTGTTTAGGAGTGTGTCTGAATGTGTGTGAGTGTTTGGGAGTGTGTCTGAGTGTGTGGGAGAGTTTGGGAGTGTGTCTGAATGTGTGGGAGAGTTTGGGAGTGTGTCTGAGTGTGTGAGAGTGTTTAGGAGTGTGTCTGAGTGTGTTGGAGTGTTTGGGAGTGTGTCTGAATGTGTGTGAGTGTTTGGGAGTGTGTCTGAGTGTGTGGGAGTTTTGGAGTGTATCTGAGTGTGTGAGAATATTTGGGAGTGTGTCTGAATGTGTGAGAGTGTTTAGGAGTGTGTCTGAGTGTGTTGGAGTGTTTGGGAGTGTGTCTGAATGTGTGTGAGTGTTTGGGAGTGTGTCTGAGTGTGTGGGAGAGTTTGGGAGTGTGTCTGAGTGTGTGGGAGTTTTGGAGTGTATCTGAGTGTGTGAGAGTGTTTAGGAGTGTGTCTGAATGTGTGGGAGTGTTTAGGAGTGTGTCTGAATGTGTGGGAGTGTTTAGGAGTGTGTCTGAGTGTGTGAGAGTGTTTAGGAGTGTGTCTGAGTGTGTGAGAGTGTTTGGGAGTGTGTCTGAGTGTGTGAGAGTGTTTGGGAGTGTGTCCAAGAGTGTGAGAGTGTTTAGGAGTGTGTGAGAGTGTTTAGGAATATGTGAGAGTGTTTAGGAGTGTGTCTGAGTGTGTGAGAGTGTTTAGGAGTGTGTCTGAGTGTGTGAGAGTGTTTGGGAGTGTGTCCAAGTGTGTGAGAGTGTTTAGGAGTGTGTGAGAGTGTTTGGGAGTGTGTCCAAGTGTGTGAGAGTGTTTAGGAATATGTGAGAGTGTTTAGGAGTGTGTCTGAGTGTGTGAGAGTGTTTAGGAGTGTGTCTGAGTGTGTGAGAGTGTTTGGGAGTGTGTGAGAGTGTTTAGGAGTGTGTGAGAGTGTTTAGGAGTGTGTGAGAGTGTGTCTGAGTGTGTGAGAGTGTTTAGGAGTGTGTGAGAGTGTTTAGGAGTGTGTGAGAGTGTTTAGGAGTGTGTGAGAGTGTTTAGGAGTGTGTGAGAGTGTGTCTGAGTGTGTGAGAGTGTTTAGGAGTGTGTCCGAGTGTGTGAGAGTGTTTAGGAGTGTGTCTGAGTGTGTGAGAGTGTTTAGGAGTGTGTCTGAGTGTGTGAGAGTGTTTAGGAGTGTGTACAAGTGTGTGAGAGTGTCTAGGAGTGTGTCTGAGTGTGTGAGAGTGTTTAGGAGTGTGTCTGAGTGTGTGAGAGTGTTTGGGAGTGTGTCCAAGTGTGTGAGAGTATTTAGGAGTGTGTGAGAGTGTTTAGGAGTGTGTGAGAGTGTTTAGGAGTGTGTGAGAGTGTGTCTGAGTGTGTGAGAGTGTTTAGAAGTGTGTGAGAGTGTGTCTGAGTGTGTGAGAGTGTTTAGGAGTGTGTGAGAGTGTGTCTGAGTGTGTGAGAGTGTTTAGGAGTGTGTGAGAGTGTTTAGGAGTGTGTGAGAGTGTTTAGGAGTGTGTGAGAGTGTTTAGGAGTGTGTGAGAGTGTGTCTGAGTGTGTGAGAGTGTGTCTGAGTGTGTGAGAGTATTTAGGAGTGTGTGAGAGTGTGTCTGAGTGTGTGAGAGTATTTAGGAGTGTGTGAGAGTGTGTCTGAGTGTGTGAGAGTGTTTAGGAGTGTGTGAGAGTGTTTAGGAGTGTGTGAGAGTGTTTAGGAGTGTGTGAGAGTGTGTCTGAGTGTGTGAGAGTGTGTCTGAGTTTTGAGATTTTTTCCTTAAACGATTAATTAGAGTTCTAAATGCACTGAGACCTACAGTACAGTACAGTAAACCGATTGGGACTTAAGAAGTAAATTGACTACATTTTGTGCTACAGAAGAAAACGGTTCTCTGAACATTTGCTTTAGAAGATCAGAGCTTTCAGATCAGAGTAAAGGACGTGTGAATAAGAGTCAGAGCAAACATTATGTTGTGTAGTGATCACAGACTCTTCTGAGCTCCAGAGAGGTCTATAAACGCTCAGCAGACGAGACATGAAAGCAGAAATCTCATTTCAGAGGCATGAAATCCTAAAGAACGGAAGAAATGAGGAGACGCAGCATTGTGGAAGTGTTTAGTGACAGATTCATTAGAGAATTACTGAAAGAGAGAGAGAGAGAGAGAGAGAGAGAAACACAGAGAGACCAAGAGAGACACTGGGAGACAGATACACAGAGACACTGGGAGACAGATACGCAGAGACACTGAGAGACACTTGGAGACAGAGACACAGAGAGACAGATACAGGGAGAGACACAGAGAGAGACTGTGAAGGACACTGAGAGACATATGCACAGAGACACTGAGAGAGACTGAAAGAGACTGAGAGAGACAGAAACACAGGGACACACAGAAAGACACTGAGAGACATATGCACAGAGACACTGAGAGAGACAATGATATAGACAGATACACAGAGACACTGGGAGACAGATACACAGAGAGACACAGAGACTGTGAAGGACACTGAGAGACATATGCACAGAGACACTGAGAGAGACTGAGAGAGACAGAAACACAAGGAGACACTGAGAGACATACCCAGAGAGACACAGAAAGACACTGACAGACATATGCACAGAGACATTGAGAGAGACAATGAGAGAGACAGATACACAGAGACACAGAGAGACTGAGAAAGACACTGAGAGAGACACAGAGAGAGACAGAGACACAGAGAGAGAGATGATGTAAGGCTGAGGTGTGATGTGGGAACTAGGAGCCCTAGAAGAAGGGAAGTAAAAGAGGAAGTGCTGGAGAGAATTCAGAGTTCAGTATATTAGTCATAGTGAATCCGGCTCTTTGCGCTGAACTTCCCCAATGCTTATGATGTCTGAGTTGCAGTAGCATCGAGCTCTGCACCATGATGTAACTCTCCCAGTTACTCAACAAGCTTTAGGTAACGACTGCTGTGGCACATTAACCATGACATGAACATGGACATGAAACACTTCTTATTATATCTATACCTCTACACATACATGGTCACATGCTAACTCCTGAAGCATCTCGTTTGTTCTTCATTACATTTAGGCGTAGGAGAAGATCTAAAAGTTTATATAAATATATAATCAAATTCCTTTAACTGTGTTTTGTTTGTTTTATTTCAGATCAGTCTTCACCATCCATATTAAAGCTCACGGCCGAGAGAAGAGAAGGAGCTCGGTGTTCTCGTCCCTCCCACCACACAGACTTTAATCTAGCAGTGACTTATGCCTAGCGCTGGGTGCTAAACACATTAGGGCAAACAGAGCACAGCCTTTTCAATAAGGATAAGATTCTTTAAAGGAGGACTTTCAGGAAAAGAAAAGAAAAAAAACGTCCAGACAAAATCCGAAATCAGACTGAATTAAAGTCCACTGTTATCAAAGCTCAGACAACATGAGCAAAGTGAAAAAGTAATTCTCTCTCTCTCTCTCTCTCTCTCTCTGTCTCAGTGTCTCTATGTGTCGCTCGCTCTCTCTCTCTCTCTCTCTCTCTCTCTCTCAGTGTCTCTATGTGTCGCTCTCTCTCTCTCTCTCTCTCTCTCTCTCTCTCTCTCTCTCTCTCTCTCCGTGTCTCTGTGTCGCTCTCTCTCTCTCTCTCTCTCTCTCTCTGTTGCTCTGTCTCTGTCTCTCTGTCTCTGTCTCTCTCTCTATCTCTCTCTCTCTGTCTTTATCTGTCTCTCTCTCTCTCTCTCTGTCGCTCTGTCTCTCTCTCTCTGTCTCTCTATCTCTCTCTCTCTCTCTCTCTCTGTCGCTCTGTCTCTCTCTCTCTGTCTCTCTGTCTCTCTCTCTCTCTCTCTCTCTCTCTCTCTCTCTGTCTGTCTTTCTCTGTCGCTTTCTCTCTCTCTCTCTCTCTCTCTCTCTCTCTCTCTCTCTGTTGCTCTGTCTCTGTCTCTCTCTCTCTCTCTCTCTCTCTCTCTTTCTCTCTGTTTTTCTCTCTCTCTGTCGCTCTGTCTCTGTCTCTTTCTCTCTCTGTCTTTCTGTCTCTCTTTTTCTCTCTCTCTCTCTCTCTCTCTCTCTCTCTCTCTCTCTCTCTCTCTCTCTCTCTCTCTCTCTCTCTCTTTGTTCCTCGCTACAAATACCGTGTCTGTGTGTGTGTTGCCATGGAAACGAGGTGGTATAAAGTCTACTGCAGGTTTATATGTAAATATTGAGAACCCTTTGTATTTATACGCCACTTTACTGATAGACTGATGATACAGTTCCATTTGTTACATTTATCAACTTATTTATTTATTTGTTTGTTTGTTTATTTTACAGTTTTACAGTTAGTTTGTGCAATTTTTAGTATTTAGTATTAGTGTGAAGAAAAACAGATTTGAATGAATTTTTACTTTTCTTCTGCTTCTATTGACAGATTAATTTTTTCTTATTTCAGGGTGTGTTTATTTTTTTATTTCTTTAGAAGAAAAAAAGAACCCAAAATTTCTAGTCTGAACATTTTTAATGAAAATTCTAAAATTCTAAAGATTGTCTTTGTCCATTACATCATTTAGTCCTACAGTACATCATTAGCATCTTACATCACATTACCCGATGTAATCACATTTATTTATGCAGAAATTAATATTAATTTTGAGACAGAAAGGATGTTCTGGCCGGTCGACTGAGTTTGTGATGAGGGGAACACTGTGTACATTTGATTCCTGAATTTAATTTTTGTGTGTGTGTCTGTGTGTGTGTGTGTGTGTCTGTGTGTGTGTGTGTCTGTGTGTGTGTGTCTGTGTGTGTGTGTGTGTGTGTGTGTGTGTCTGTGTGTGTGTGTGTGTGTGTGTGTGTGTGTGTGTGTCTGTGTGTGTGTGTGATCAGCTGTCAGACTACATCAGTGCTAAAAGTGTCCACACACACAGACACACTCACACACACTCACACTCATTCATCATCTTGAACATTCGACAGTTCTGCTCCTTCCACTACTAAAAACTCTTAAATTTTAGACGTCATTGTTTTGGTTTTTGTTTTTATTACAGAATAAACATTCTAGAAATTAAATTTCCTGGAAAACATTTTGTTAAGTATTTTTGAATATGTAGTTATATAAATGAGTTAGCTGCTAGGATTGAGAGCAAAGACACTACATCAAGATATTCATAAGAAGTTGGAAAAATAATAAAGGAGACGTGGTTTCCAAATGTGTCAGAGCAAGCAAAGGAGGTGTGGCTATGTGCCTGTCAATCCCTGTGAATGAGGTGTGTCTAGTATCCCTGTATGTTTCATTTAAGTAGGCAGTTAAGTTAAGAAGTCCCAGGTAAGAAGGCATTGCTTGTCTACTTGGCATCAGTAAAGGAGGCATGTACCTGTCTGTATCAGTGTTGGAGAAAGGAGGCGTGGCTTGTGTACCTGTCTGTATCAGTGAAAGAGGTGTGGCTTGTGAACCTGTCTGCCTTGATGAAGTGGGTGTGGCTTGTGTATCTGTATGCCTTGGAAATTAAGGTGTGCAGGTCGCTCTGAATAAGGGCTGAAACGTAAATGTACCTGGCGTAGCATGTGTACCTGTCTGTATCAGTGTTGGAGACAGGAGGCGTAGCATGTGTACCTGTCTGTATCAGTGTTGGAGACAGGAGGCGTGGCTTGTGTACCTGTCTGTATCGGTGTTGGAGACAGGAGGCGTAGCATGTGTACCTGTTTGTATCGGTGTTAGAGACAGGAGGCGTAGCATGTGTACCTGTCAGTATCAGTGTTAGAGACAGGAGGCGTGGCTTGTGTACCTGTCTGTATCGGTGTTGGAGACAGGAGGCGTGGCTTGTGTACCTGTCTGTATCAGTGATGGAGACAGGAGGCGTGGCTTGTGTACCTGTCTGTATCAGTGTTGGAGACAGGAGGCGTGGCTTGTGTACCTGTCTGTATCAGTGTTAGAGACAGGAGGCGTGGCTTGTGTACCTGTCTGTATCGGTGTTGGAGACAGGAGGCGTGGCTTGTGTACCTGTCTGTATCAGTGTTGGAGACAGGAGGCGTGGCTTGTGTACCTGTCTGTATCAGTGTTAGAGACAGGAGGCGTGGCTTGTGTACCTGTCTGTATCGGTGTTGGAGACAGGAGGCGTGGCTTGTGTACCTGTCTGTATCGGTGTTAGAGACAGGAGGCGTGGCTTGTGTACCTGTCTATATCAGTGTTGGAGACAGGAGGCGTGGCTTGTGTACCTGTCTGTATCGGTGTTGGAGACAGGAGGCGTGGCTTGTGTACCTGTCTGTATCGGTGTTGGAGACAGGAGGCGTGGCTTGTGTACCTGTCTGTATCGGTGTTGGAGACAGGAGGCGTGGCTTGTGTACCTGTCTGTATCAGTGTTGGAGACAGGAGGCGTGGCTTGTGTACCTGTCTGTATCGGTGTTGGAGACAGGAGGCGTGGTTTGTGTACCTGTCTGTATCAGTGTTGGAGACAGGAGGCGTGGCTTGTGTACCTGTCTGTATCAGTGTTGGAGACAGGAGGCGTGGCTTGTGTACCTGTCTGTATCTGTGTTAGAGACAGGAGGCGTGGCTTGTGTACCTGTCTGTATCTGTGTTAGAGACAGGAGGCATGGCTTGTGTACCTGTCTGTATCTGTGTTAGAGACAGGAGGCGTGGCTTGTGTACCTGTCTGTATCGGTGTTGGAGACAGGAGGCGTGGCTTGTGTACCTGTCTGTATCGGTGTTGGAGACAGGAGGCGTGGCTTGTGTACCTGTCTGTATCAGTGTTAGAGACAGGAGGTGTGGCTTGTGTACCTGTCTGTATCAGTGTTGGAGACAGGAGGCGTGGCTTGTGTACCTGTCTGTATCTGTGTTAGAGACAGGAGGCGTGGCTTGTGTACCTGTCTGTATCAGTGTTGGAGACAGGAGGCGTGGCTTGTGTACCTGTCTGTATCGGTGTTGGAGACAGGAGGCGTGGCTTGTGTACCTGTCTGTATCGGTGTTGGAGACAGGAGGCGTGGCTTGTGTACCTGTCTGTATCGGTGTTAGAGACAGGAGGCGTGGCTTGTGTACCTGTCTATATCAGTGTTGGAGACAGGAGGCGTGGCTTGTGTACCTGTCTGTATCGGTGTTGGAGACAGGAGGCGTGGCTTGTGTACCTGTCTGTATCGGTGTTGGAGACAGGAGGCGTGGCTTGTGTACCTGTCTGTATCGGTGTTGGAGACAGGAGGCGTGGCTTGTGTACCTGTCTGTATCGGTGTTGGAGACAGGAGGCGTGGCTTGTGTACCTGTCTGTATCGGTGTTGGAGACAGGAGGCGTGGCTTGTGTACCTGTCTGTATCAGTGTTGGAGACAGGAGGCGTGGCTTGTGTACCTGTCTGTATCAGTGTTGGAGACAGGAGGCGTGGCTTGTGTACCTGTCTGTATCTGTGTTAGAGACAGGAGGCGTGGCTTGTGTACCTGTCTGTATCTGTGTTAGAGACAGGAGGCGTGGCTTGTGTACCTGTCTGTATCGGTGTTAGAGACAGGAGGCGTGGCTTGTGTACCTGTCTGTATCTGTGTTAGAGACAGGAGGCGTGGCTTGTGTACCTGTCTGTATCAGTGTTGGAGACAGGAGGCGTGGCTTGTGTACCTGTCTGTATCGGTGTTGGAGACAGGAGGCGTGGCTTGTGTACCTGTCTGTATCAGTGTTGGAGACAGGAGGCGTGGCTTGTGTACCTGTCTGTATCAGTGTTGGAGACAGGAGGCGTGGCTTGTGTACCTGTCTGTATCATAAGATAAAAATGTAAGCCACTCTTGATAAGGGTGTCTGCTAAATGCTGGAAATGTAAATGAAATGTAAACGTATCATTGTTGTAGGAAGGAGGTATAGCTTGTGTACCTGTTAGCATCAGTGAAGGAGGAAGGTGTGAGGTGTGGCCAAGCTCTTCCATGTACTGATGTATTGAATTACGCTGTATTTCACAAGAAAGATTCACAATCACATCATACTGGATCGTTGACTGCAAACTCTGGATCGTTAATGTGCTATCCATCTATCCCTCTGTTCATATCTGTAGCTGTACAGTATGGAGAATCTGTATCAGTACTAATTCTATTTCAACTCCAGCATTGAATTAAAGGCCAGTCTGTATCATGCAACAAATAAATCAGCAGCTGAAACTATATTTAAACCCTCAGAATGTTCAGATGTTGTGTTTCTTTTTAGGAAGCTTCTTTGGTCTTCTTTAGCAATGGCAAAACATCAGGATTGTGTTTTCAGACTGAGATAAATGTTCTGTCTAAGATTATGCAGACAGAGCTGTAGGACATGCTTGATCCAGGGTAAGACTGAAGGAGAGTTCAGGGATTGTATTCATGAAAATTCTCAGTGTAAAGAGTTTCTCCTAGAGACGTAATTCTAAGAAGATTCTTAGAAATGTGGACGTGTCCCTATAAAATTAAAGAGATCTAGTAAAGATAAAAGATCTTCACAAAGCATCTGAACCCTTAAAAGAGCTCATAAGGTCAGAAAGTGTTAGGAGTCGTGAGGAGGACTTTTAATAGGATGAAGAGTTTCTTTATCAGAGGAGAAAATATCTGAAAGGTGAAGAGGGAGAAGAAATGTGTTGTATACAATATTTAATAATGATAGTAAGTTAATAAGATGATACAGATTAGATCGTGTAGGAATTATTTTTGTGACCAATCATATAAGACATCACATCTCAGACTATACACTATACGCTGGTTACATTTATTATATATTATAATATACAGATGTTAGAACAAAGATAGTTTTGGATAAAACTCCATTTGTTCTGGACAAAAATCAGTTCAGCTGGTAAAATGTTAATTGCTCAAGTCATTCCAGAAAAAAACTTTTTTTTTTGCAGTTCATTCATTCATTCATTCATTTTCTACCGCTTATCCGAACTACCTCGGGTCACGGGGTCATCGGGCATCAAGGCAGGATACACCCTGGACGGAGTTCCAACCCATCACAGGGCACACACACACACTCTCATTCACTCACGCAATCACACACTACGGACAATTTTCCAGAGATGCCAATCAACCTACCATGCATGTCTTTGGACCGGGGGAGGAAACCGGAGTACCCGGAGGAAACCCCGAGGCACGGGGAGAACATGCAAACTCCACACACATAAGGTGGAGGCGGGAATCGAACACCAAACCCTGGAGGTGTGAGGCCAACGTGCTAACCACTAAGCCACCGTGCCCCCCTCTTGAAAAAATTAATGTAATAATTTGATGAAGAAAATACTATCAGTCTAAGAAAAATAAAGTCAATCTGGGAAAATTTTATTAGATGTCTAAAAAAAATGAGTCGGAAATCAGGATTGTGTTTTAAGAATGTGAAGGATTTCTCCTTATCTGGTGAGAGATACTTAAACAGCAACAGACAGAACAATAATGACATCACCGCTAGCGATGCTGGTTGTCGCCATGGCAACAAAAGAAGGCAGAAACTTAAGGAGAGATCGCTTGTCGATGATCTGACAACTCTGGAGTGAATATTATGCTTTTAACATCTACAGATTTCGAACCAATAAATATCAAATCACATTCACACACACGCACAAACACACACACACACACACACACACACACTGTGTTAAACTGCAATTTGTATGCAGGGTCAAACCTCAACCTATTCCCTGAAAGCACAGACCTGTAGGAACATGATGATCTTGACTGCGATCGTTCGTTAACTTGCCGTCGCTCTGAGGAGAAAACGAGCTGGAAGATGCCCAGCTGCAGTGGAGTTAAAAACCAATTCCTGTGCAGTTACCACAGTAACCGGATCCAAAAATAGTAACTCTATACTGGGGGCCATTTAACTTCACACTCCCCTTCATGCACACTGCTATTTTTATCCAATGAGGGTGACATGTGTGTGTGTGTGTGTGTGTGCGCAGAAGAAATGGAGATTCCTTTGTACCAAAACCGTCCAATTAAATGGAAATAAGTTCATAGGATAATGTCCAATGAGAAAGCAGACAGAATGATTTTTAAATCTTTAGCTAGAAGGAGGACTAATTAAGTAAAAATGGAGATATAACTCAATACTAAAACTAAAGTGCTAGCTATTAAGCAACACTAGCCTCGTAGCTCAGGTCCAAAACTAATACAGCTAGCTAATTAATTACGGTCTGACTGAACCTGGAGAGATATGAGGGTGAAGTGAATTAATTCATAATTGTACAACAGTCCTGTTAGTGTGTGTGTCGTCCCTGCAGGAGAGAGAGACGAGGATGCGATCCGACACTTCAGCAAATGACATATGATACAACTCTCACTGGATTGGTTCATTCGTTGTCATGGAAATGGCCTCACGCACTCTCGTTGGCGTTTAATGGTAGGGTCAGAAACAGTCCGGCGCCCAATTCGGTCAAATGCCGGCTGACATTTAGAGCAGAGCAATGACACAGACTGTAAATGTATTTATACGTCTTTGTTTAATCTCTCCTGCCTCAGTCGTTCCTCCTCGAGTGGATTCTGATTCGTTACGTCTCCTCGACTGAAGAAAACGTTTCTGTAGCAGAACAGCAGCTCTGCATTCGTTCTACTGTCTGTAATTTGGAACCAATATTAAACACTCTCTTTCTCTCTATCTCTCTCTCTTACACACACACATACACACACAAGACAGGTTAGAGAAAAGAACAGTAAGACAGACCGTAAAAAATTAACTGGATGGATGGATGGATGGATGGATGGATGGATGGATGGATGGATTAACTAAATAAAATGATTAACACATTTACTGACTAGTATGGATGGATCAACTGTGGATGGATGGATGGATGGATGGATGGATGGATGGATGGATGGATGGATAACTGAAAAATTGAAT
>NC_083478.1:1837500-1845000 GCF_030014155.1 Tachysurus vachellii | reverse complement strand
CATTTACAAATTTCCTTGAAAACGGATCATTGTAACAGATACGAAAACTTAATTTGTGCTCGTCTTTTCTTTCGTCTCTTTCCTCAGAACATCATCGACGAGGACTGTACAGAAGACAGGATGCCAAATTTAAAGTTCTATCTCAACGAAATAAAGTCATCACCTGATGGTGTGTGTGTGTGTGTGTGTGTGTCCCTTGCTTGTATTAATAATGAAGGCATTTTAACATCGAGTCGCTTGAACCTAAAATCGTCCTCGTTCGTCTTTGAGTTTCAGACGTGTACATCGAGACGTTTCACAGCGAGTGGAAATTGGATTATAAGAGACTTGAAAGAGTTCATTCGTACATCCAGTGGTGAGAACAGATCTACAGATCTTTAATTCTAATCGCAACCTAATTAGAAACTTACACAAGTCTGTCTTATAGGTTGTTTCCTCTGCGTGAGCCAGGGGTGAATTACCTGGCTACTGAGCTGACCAAGAAGGAAATCCAGGTGAGAATAAAGACAGGAAACGTTTACTCGCGACAGTCCGACTCCACCGCCAGGCGCCCGTGTTATTTTATCTAACTACTGACTTTACAAATGCAAATTAAACACCTAAAATCACTTAGTAACAGAGAAACAGGCACAGTTTCATTCGACCAAATTGTATTAATAATGTTCTCTGCTCTATAACCCTTATGTTGTTATATAACCCCTATCATGTTCTATAGGAGAGTCGTGCTTTAGGTTCCAGATCTGAGCGGTGTATAATGTTTTGTATTCAGGATGTGTGTGTAAGCGCTTGTCTGATTTCTCTGCAGGCGTTTCAAGAAAGCGAGGAGGCAAAAAGGCGTCTGGTTGATTCCTACGAGCTCATGCTAGGTTTTTATGGCATCCAACTGACTGACAGAGAAACCGGCGAGGTGAGACGCGCAGAGAACTGGAGGGAGCGCTTCGCTAATTTGGAGCGGTGAGTCACCAAGTACACACACACACACACACACACACACACACACACACACACACACACACAGTAAGCTGCATTTCACATGACTAAATGTTTAGTGGTTCACATCAACAAAGGAAACTAAAGTTATGTAGTAGCAGTTCTTAATAATATTTACTAATGAAGCAGATACACATTAAAACGAGTCACTTAGATATATTGTCACTCTGAGCCTCGACAAGGCCCCGTCCACCTCGTAGCATCCTGTATGAGCTGTGAAGATAAAGGAATAAATGGTTTATAAAACAGTTTATAAAGCAGTCTTCACAACATTTATAATTATAAATTGCTAGAAACGCTATCATTTATTAACTAGATTTGTGAAGTCCGTCACGACAACCTTTGATGTTGGCTTTGACGATGCAAGTATTCGTAAAAGCCGGTGCTTTTTGGAGGCGAGTTGACAAGGGTTAGTGTTACTTTTGGAGGCAAGTGGACAGAAAGCTAGGGTACCAAAACATTTGGAGCTGAGTGGAGACGAGCACGTGATGTCATCCAAATACTCTCGAGGCAGCTCCCCTCATTGTTATGAGTGTTTTGATATGTCACATGTCCATGTTGTGCAAATTTTTTTGATTTTGCATATTTTGGGGGCGGGGCTGCGGGACAACCGAAAGGCCAGTCGGTACACCAAGTTTATAATGGGAGTCTTTGGGGGGGAAAAAAGCCACTTTGAGACCCGGTACCAGAAGTACCGGTACTCGGATCGCTTTGAAAAGTAAGAGCAACAAACTTCAGACCAGCGTCTACAATATATCCGAATTTGGTGTGGCTTGAAAGCCCTAGGAGGAGAAACACTTGATATATTTATTAATAATAATAATAAGCTTAAGGGTGGCACGGTGGCTTAGTGGTTAGCACGTTTGTCTCACACCTCCAGGGTTGGGGGTTCGATTCCCGCCTCCACCTTGTGTGTGTGGAGTTTGCATGCTCTCCCCGTGCCTCGGGGGTTTCCTCCGGGTACTCCGGTTTCCTCCCCCGGTCCAAAGACATGCATGGTAGGTTGATTGGCATCTCTGGAAAATTGTCCGTAGTGTGTGATTGCGTGAGTGAATGAGAGTGTGTGTGTGTGTGTGTGTGCCCTGTGATGGGTTGGCACTCCGTCCAGGGTGTATCCTGCCTTGATGCCCGATGACGCCTGATATTGGCACAGGCTCCCCGTGGCCCGAGGTAGTTCGGATAAGCGGTAGAAGATGAATGAATGAATGAATGAATAATAAGCTTATAACAGAAAACAGAATGTTGGCTTCTACAAAGCCAACGTAATAAATGCAGAATTGTAGTTGTTAAAGTTGCTGTAATGAAAGAGAATTAACATTTACAGCATTTAGCAGACACTCTTATCCAGAGTGACTTACATTGTCTTATTTCAGTTTATACACCTGAGCAATTGAGGGTTAAGGGCCTTGCTCAGGGGCCCTGCAGTGGCAACTTGGTGGATTCGAACCAATGACCTTCCGATCAGTAGTCGAACACCTTAACCACCGAGCTACCACATCCCATATCCCAATTAACATACTGTGAAGTCTGTTATAGGAAAATAATCAGCTTTAAACTGGTCACGGTAACTCAGCATCATCACATCATCCGGTCCTTAATCATGACACGGAGTGTTTTTATTTATTATTAACGTTTGTGGATTTGTTGTTTTTCCAGGAACATGCACAACAACCTGCGGATCACACGCATCCTGAAGAGTCTGGGCGAACTCGGCTTCGAACATTACCAAGCTCCTCTAGTGCACTTCTTCCTGGAGGAGACTCTGGTCAAGAAGAACCTGAGCAGCGTCAAGCGCAGCGTCCTCGACTATTTCCTGTTCGCCGTGCGCAACAAACACAAACGCCGCGAGCTGATCAACTACGCCTTCCAGCACTTCGAGCCCAAAGACAAATTCGTCTGGTGTCCGAGAAGAATCCAGAAACGTTTCAAGAAGAAAGCCGAGGCGAAGAGGCAGGACTCGCCGAGTAGAAACAAGAGAGACGGAGAGAAGCGAGAAGACGACGAGACGATACGCTGCGAAGGTTCGTCGGTCGACCCGGAACCTAGAGATGAAGGTTCTTCCAAGGATCCTCTGAACAACGGCAACCATCTCGATAACGGAGAGATGGACACCTCGAGCGGCGAAACAAGCGGCGTTAAAAGCGACGAAGATGAAAATCAGACGAAACCCACCGAGAACGCGTCGTCCAGATCGGATCAGGAAATGATCCAAGTCAAGGACGACGAAGAAGCCAAGAACGTTTCGTCGTCTCCGAAAGGAACCGGTTTGGGAAAGCAAGTCTCAGAAAGCCCCAAGCACAGCTTAACATCCTCACCACGTTCCGAACGCGCGGGAAAACTTCCCAGAACCAAGGATAATACCGGGTTAGGAATTTCAGATCATTTCAAATCTTCAGAAGACGCATTTAACACGAGCTCGCCGGAGAAAATCGTCGAGTCGGACACAAAAGACGGAGAGAAAACGAACGGCACAGACGCCGGAGAGCTGATGGACACCGAGCCCAGTGGTGGGGATTCATAAATAGATCCTTTAGTTTGAATTAGGCTCGAGATAAGGACAATAATTTTAAACATGAAGACAGAATGTGATGAACTCCATATCAAATACCTGAAAATGTGAAAACCGTTCTGTAAAGAAGGAACGAATTTGTCTTGTTCTGTTTGTTGAGCTAAAAGATGTACATTTCAGAAAAACAAGTGTATATGAAGACTTTATCTTGGTTTAAATGTTTGTTTGGGTTTTTTTTGTTTTGTTTTGTTTTTTGCTCGTTTTTGTTATTGCTTGTGATTAAATTATTTGAATTCGATCGAAGCAGATGGAACACGTGAACAAGATCGTCGAACCTCAGCCTTTTATCATTAGTCCTTTTCTCTGACGGGACGCGATTAAAAGAAATCGGAATCGAAGTTTAAGTATTTATTCTGACGTTTTGCGAATTCGAAGAGAAAAAAAAAAGCGTATCGTATGAAGTTGATTCTTTAGAACTGATTCGGTTCACCGAATTCTGATTCATGCGATTCGATTCATTCGTCCGATCCGATCTTCTGCCGGTCGAATGTTGAAAATGTTCAGTTTTTTTTTTTTTTTTGTTTGTTTTTGTTATTTTAGTGCAGTCGAATCCTCGAAGCTGTACGACTCGGCACTTACGCGTGGAAAAATATTAAAGTGGTTTTCTAAAAAAAAGATTTAAATCTTTTTATATAAGAGCCTTGTGCTTTATTCACGCGAGGTGCAGATCGATAGTAAAATAGTTCTTATAAAAGCCTGAGTTGAATGAGTCAAATATACCTTCGCTGGCCACTTTATTAAGAACAGCAGCTGTAATACCGGCTGCTCTCGGGATATCTCCGGTGAAGTCGACGTTGTGCTCGTGACTCCGGCTTGAGATGATTCTGTGACTCCTGCTTGAATAGGATTATTTATTATCCCAAGAAAACTTTCCCCACACTATTAGATCACACCCTTCAGGCTGAACTGTTAAAAAGCTGGTTGTGTTCATGGATCCGTGCTCGTGATGCGAAATTCCGATCCTACCATCTGCATGTTGTACCAGATGATGTTCCAGTCTTCTTTGACTCAGAGTCTGTGCGCACGTGATTCTCGTTCTCGGCTCCTCTTCCGCAGTCGTCGCCTGTCCACCTCGAGGTCGTGAGGTTATTTTGAGATGCTTTTCCGCTCCCCACGGATATATATCCCCACGCCTCCTTGGATCTCTTCGATCGAGGACCGAGTCCTTTTCCCCGTCCTGATGTTTAAATATTTCCCGACCTCCTCTTTATCTCCTCACGTGATGCATTGCTTTGATTGGCTGATTGATTAATTAACTCATAAGCATGAATGAAAAGCGTTCCTAATAAAGTGGCAGATGAGAGTATGTTGTGGTTATAATTGTTTTGAGACACAGAGTCGGATCGTACTCGGGAATTTGTTCCACAAAATAAAATCACAAACATTTCTTTATTTCTAAGTTGGAAAAATCTCAGAGATCTTTGCTTGAATTTTTACCAAAAACGTTCAGATTTCGTTCTGTAAACGTTCTGACTGACAGTGAGACAAGATCAGGAAGATCTCCATCATTTCTTTATGGACCAAGAACACATTAATGAGAGATTCCCTTGTGAATGCTGCCTGTTGCCCTGTTTTGGAATGTACCATTGTTTTTATTTGTTTTTTTTCCCCTAACAGATGGAAAGTAAAGAAAAAAAAATCTTGCAATGTTTCCTGTCTCATTATTTAAAAGAAGCTCAATATCTCTTACGCTTGCAGACTTTTTGCTTTGCTAGTCAGGGTATTTTTCTTTCTTTTATTGTAGTGCGTGATATAAGTCTACGCTCTAAATGCTCCACCTCTCTTTAAAAAGAGCATCATCGGGCATCAAGGCGTCAGGCGTCATCGGGCATCAAGGCAGGATACACCCTGGACGGAGTGCCAACCCATCGCAGGGCTCAAGGGCACCTCAGTCGTGGTATTGCCGGCCCAAGACTCGAACCCACAACCTTAGGGTTAGTAGTCAAACTCTCTAACCATTATACCATGACATCCCCCCCAGGAACGAAGCACATTTTTACCAGAAACTCACCAACTCCTGAACTGGAAATTAGATGAGATTTTGTAATACTTTCATTAGATTTTTTTCTTTTTAATTCCATTTAAATTTAATCTTAGAACTTCAGAGTACTTTACGGATGCGAATGCTTGTGCAACTCGTTTACAGACATTCTCATCCAGAGCGACTTACATTTTTATCTCAATCATTTTATACAACTGAGGGTTAAGGGCCTTGCTCAAGGGCCCAGCAGTGGTAGCTTGGTGAACCTGGGATTCGAACCCAACACCTTAACCGCTAACCTCTAGACAGATCTAGTGTTTACTCAGTAGAACCGCTTTATTTCATTTCCAGTGCAGTATTAACACTGATTTTATTTTACTCTACACTTCCAAAACGTTGGCTTTCTTCTCCAGACTGTTATCACGAACCTTGAAGCATGCAATTGTGTAAAATGACTTAGTTCCAATTTCCCTTCTGTGGGATTAAGAGGTTGAGTTCGAACCTGCTCCAGCACGACGAGGTCGCGGTGCACAAAACACTGAGTGTCTGAACTCCCACAGCGACACTCCAACACCTAGTGCCAAAACCTCCCAGGAGGTTCTCTTCACTTTGCTTTTGTTTGGTTTGTTTGTTTGTTTCATTACGACATTTCGTATGCTTCATTCCTCCCTGTTCTGTCCCACGCTGCTAGGAATAAAATTAAATTCCATCATTATTAAACATGAAAGCTTCTTCCACCACAATAACACATTTTCCTGACATTAGAGCTAAATAGTTCCTAATAGTATTTTCTTGCTGTTATCTTCCACACTGTTGGGGAAAAAATACACAGGTATCGATAAAATGTGCATTAAAATATTTGTCACGCTATTTGAGCTGTGAAAGATCAACTGTTATTTGATTATAAATATACATAATAAATAGTAAATCCACTGATACCCCCTACGCTCCATCTACCCTTCCACCCTCGTCCTCTCGTCCCTTCATTTCACCTCTTACTTCAGGTTGGAATTTTAAGGATCATTTTCTTATTTGTGGCTCATCACTCTCACTCTCACTTACTCATTTTCTACCGCTTATCTGAACTACCTCGGGTCACGGGGAGCCTGTGCCTATCTCAGGCGTCATTGGGCATCAAGGCAGGATACACCCTGGACGGAGTGCCAACCCATCACAGGGCACACACACACACACACACTCTCATTCACACACACAATCACACACTACGGACAATTTTCCAGAGATGCCAGTCAACCTACCATGCATGTCTTTGGACCGGGGGAGGAAACCGGAGTACCCGGAGGAAACCCCCGAGGCACGGGGAGAACATGCAAACTCCACACACACAAGGTGGAGGCGGGAATCGAACCCCCAACCCTGGAGGTGTGAGGCGAACGTGCTAACCGCTAAGCCACCGTGACCCCCTGTGGCTCATCCTTTGTTCCAAATTATTAAACACAGTTCAATAGTATCATGAAAAAATTCTGACACTGAAATATTTTATTAATACAAGATTTTAAAAACTTTCCAGTATTAACTTTCACATACTCTCTCTACTATTTGCATACCGGATCGTGATTGGCTCGTGTAGTTTATGATGCAACAACACTTGCCTGCTATATAACTAAGCATACTCAGTTCTAGTTTTTATGGATGTGTTCAGAGTTCTTCTTGTACACACACACACACACACACACACACACACACACACACACACACACACACACACACCTCACGCCTCACCTCCACCACCAGCCCAAAGAAATCTCAGGTTTCACTCTGTCTGTTTGCTCCACATGGCTACACGTCCTCCCCTGTGCCTCCCACTCGGTCAGCCCCTGGTCTCTGCCCACCTCCGCCTCTTTCTGTCCTGTCCTTCGCCCTGTCTGTCCATCCCTCCCCCCTTTGGGCTGGAGGCTCCGGTTTATCTGGAATCAGCAGGGAAAGGCACTCAAGAGCG
>NC_083478.1:1822500-1832500 GCF_030014155.1 Tachysurus vachellii | reverse complement strand
ACATGTGAATTTATGTGTTTCTATAAACAGCGATTATAATTCAAAATGAAAAAACATTCATAACAATGGCGTCATTGTCTCTGAAGAGGTTTGTGTGTTTGTGTGTTTGTGTGTTTTGCTCTGGGGTTTTGTGTTTAGGGACCTAAAGGGAAAGCTGGAATTCCAGGAATCGCAGGAACACCTGGACTTTCTGGACTTCCTGGAATAGACGTAAGTCAAAAAAGCAGAATATTTAAACATTTCTTATTAAAGAACAGATTGTTTACAGTGGGACTGTGTGTGTGTGTGTGTGTGTGTGAGTGTGAGAGTGTTTTATGTGTATGTTTGTGTGTGTGTGTCTGTGTGTGTGAGTGTTTGTGTGTATGTTTGTGTGTGTGTGTCTGTGTGTATGTGTGTGTTTGTGTGTGTGTGTTTGCGTGTGTGTGTGTTTGTGTGTGTGACATTTTATATTTTATTTTAAAAAAATGGACCTCTATAAATAACCCAAACAATGTTGGTCTAATTGTGTTAATCTGATACACACGTGTACTCACGTATACACACGTGAATTGTGTGTTTGTACACGTCCTGTACACTTTACCTCCAGTCAAATGTTTTTAATTTTTTATGTTTAATTCTTTCCTTAAACAAGTTGTTTCTATAAAAATGAGTTATTTAAAGATAGTTAAAGGTTCTGAGAAAGTTAAAAGCTTCATCAGGAATAAAAAACATAAAATACATGAAATAAATTCTACAGTTTCTTTAATTCATTTTTTGTTAATCGCTTCATTATTATTGTAAAAGGATTTTCTTGAGCCGGGGGGCAAAAACTTTTAAATGAAGTAATAAAATGATCTGCTAAATTAATAATTATATTTTCTCTTGTGTTGTGTTGTGTTTTGTTCTGTTGTGTTTTGTGATGTGTTTTGTTCTGTTGTGTTGTGTTCTGTTCTGTTCTGTTCTGTTGTGTTGTGTTGTGTTGTGTTTTTGTTCTGTTCTGTTGTGTTCTGTTGTGTTGTGTTGTGTTTTGTGTATGAAGATAAATGTGTTTTGTGGTTTATTTATTTAGGGTCTACCGGGTCCTGATGGGCCTCAGGGGAAGGACGGACCTCCAGGACCAAGGGTAAGAACCTACACAATACAGTCACACTCTGTGTCAACACAATACGTCAACACAATACATCAACACAATACAGTCACACTCTGTGTCAACACAATACATCAACACCATACATCAACACAATACTCTCACACTCTGTGTCAACACAATACATCAACACAATACATCAACACAATACACTCACACTCTGTGTCAACACAATACATCAACACAATACATCAACACAATACACTCACACTCTGTGTCAACACAATACATCAACACAATACACTCACACTCTGTGTCAACACAATACATCAACACAATACATCAACACAATACACTCACACTCTGTGTCAACACAATACATCAACACAATACATCAACACAATACACTCACACTCTGTGTCAACACAATACATCAACACAATACATCAATACAATACACTCACACTCTGTGTCAACACAATACATCAACACAATACATCAATACAATACACTCACACTCTGTGTCAACACAATACATCAACACAATACAGTCACATTCTGTGTCAACACAATACATCAACACAATACATCAACACAATACATCAACACAATGCAGTCACACTCTGTGTCAACACAATACATCAACACAATGCAGTCACACTCTGTCAACACAATACATCAACACAATACATCAACACAATACATCAACACAATACACTCACACTCTGTGTCAACACAATACATCAACATAATACAGTCACATTCTGTGTCAACACAATACATCAACACAATATATCAACACAATACATCAACACAATGCAGTCACACTCTGTGTCAACACAATACATCAACACAATGCAGTCACACTCTGTGTCAACACAATACATCAACACAATACAGTCACATTCTGTGTCAACACAATACATCAACACAATGCAGTCACACTCTGTCAACACAATACATCAACACAATACATCAACACAATACATCAACACAATACACTCACACTCTGTGTCAACACAATACATCAACATAATACAGTCACATTCTGTGTCAACACAATACATCAACACAATATATCAACACAATACATCAACACAATGCAGTCACACTCTGTGTCAACACAATACATCAACACAATACAGTCACATTCTGTGTCAACACAATACATCAACACAATATATCAACACAATACATCAACACAATGCAGTCACACTCTGTGTCAACACAATACATCAACACAATACATCAACACAGTACATCAACACAATGATGTAGGTCAACGGCGCCGATGGCGGTTGTTGTTAACCCGGGCCTCGACCGATCCGGTATGAAATCCGTACTGACGATTCACATGGTTAAATTTGGCAAAGTTTTACGCCGGATGCTCTTCCTGACGCAAAACTCTCTATTTATCAGGGCTTGGGACCGGCACTGAAGTCACTGGACTGTGACCCCCATGGCCAGATTGTACTGTTTATTCAGTCAGAGTTTTCTTTAGGGTTCAAATATGAACAATTTACTTCATCTGGAATCAAAGAGAAACATATGACTGACAGACTGGAAAGATAAAAATGTGAAAAATGAGTTAAAAATTAAATCACAACACGTTATAAATGATGATCAGTTACTGAGCTACAGATTCAAACATAACTAGATTCAGCCTCAGTTAGGAATTTAAACAAATCTGTTTGTTGAATTTTGTTTATTAACTTAAATTAAACATTCTATAAATCATTTTTACAAATCGTTGCTTTGTGAAATCGTTACTTTAGAGTACAGGGGCACGGTGGCTCAGTGGTTAGCACGTTCGCCTCACACCTCCAGGGTTGGGGTTCGATTCCTGCCTCCGCCTTGTGTGTGTGGAGTTTGCATGTTCTCCCCGTGCCTCGGGGGTTTCCTCCGGGTACTCCGGTTTCCTCCCCCGGTCCAAAGACATGCATGGTAGGTTGATTGGCATCTCTGGAAAATTGTCCGTAGTGTGTGATTGCGTGAGTGAATGAGAGTGTGTGTGTGTGCCCTGTGATGGGTTGGCACTCCGTCCAGGGTGTATCCTGCCTTGATGCCCGATGATGCCTGAGATAGGCACAGGCTCCCCGTGACCCGAGGTAGTTCGGATAAGCGGTAGAAGATGAGTGAGTGAGAGTGAGAATATCATTCACTATTCACAGAAAAAAAGAACTGTGTGTGTGTGTGTGTGGGTGTGTAAGATTCTGCCTGTTTAAGATCCCTCTGAACTTAATCCAAGAAGGAATGTGGAGCTCAGAAAGATGAAAACACAGCATTAATCAGTGAGGATGAGGACGATAGAAGAAGGTGATGCTGATGATATAGTGTACAGAACTACAGAGTTTTCTTTAGGGTTCAAATATGAACAATTTACTTCATCTGGAATCAAAGAGAAATATATGACTGACAGACTGGAAAGATTTTCAGACGTTTTGTAAACTAAAATAAAATTAGATGTATAATTACTTTTCAGAAGCATCAGCCGTTCATCAGACACTCAGTGTTTTCTCTCTCAGTAATACGTTAGAAGTTTGACGTTAAACTTTCTGGATTTCCGACATTTTCCAACAAGAAAAACGCTTCACAACTTGAAATTCCTACTTGTAAAGCGATAAAGATGTCATCTGTCATCATACATCAAATGATTGTGTTTATGGTCGTAAACGTAATGTACAGTAAATTAAATCAGTCACGTAGTTTGTTTAAATCGATAACACGAAGAGAATAGAATTTATTTTTAAATGATAAACACGATATAAATGTTAAAAGATCGTTTGTGTCGTTAATGTTAGCTCGCTAGTTTGATGTTAGCAAAAGACACTGCAATGTAAACGAAACTAGTTTAGTCTTTTCTCACACCACACAGTTAGATCAAACACAGCCGTGTGTCAGTTAGATCAAACACAGCCGTGTGTGTGTGTGTGTGTGTGTGTGTGTGTAAAAAAATAGGCTTTCTCTTCTTCAATTCAATATAATTTCTATTGGGAACGATGGATGAAGAAAAGCTGAAATGCAACAAGTTTTGTGTAACTAGGCAACAGAGTTCTATTGCATCACTTGCATGACTTGAGTGTAATATACATACAGAACACAAAAGTGCTCTCAAAAGTATGGAGGTTTTCTTCAGTGAAAGAGTGCATACCTTTATTATATAAATAAAAGTGATTCCGGTTGTCCAAGATGGCCGCCTTTAGATAACGTCACGTCGTTCAGTAACTCGGTGAAGTTTAGATCGTGTTTATAGATGACGGAAAGACCAACTGTGTACCGAACGACCCGTCTGTGTGACTGTGTGACGTCAGTGAAGAATTAAAAGCGGTTCGACGTTTAATCAGAATGCTTACGTGATATGAACGATCTTGTTTGTGTTTTTTAGGGCGACGCAGGACCTCCTGGACCACCTGGACCTCCTGTAAGTGTACCATGAAACAGTATGATGAATATTTCTTATTAGACATGTTTCTATTTTGGGAACAAACACGATTCTCCTCGAGTACTTACAGTCCTAATTTTCTAACTTCAACTTGATCATGTGGCAGAAATGAATATGACGAATGAGCCTGCGATTAGACAAAGACAATAAAAAGGTTTCATTATCAAATATTGTTGAATAGAGAGTAAAAAAAAGACCGTAACAAAATCTTCAGTTTAAGGAACTATACACTATTAAAAAGATAAAGATTCATAGCTGTTTTATTACATAATCACACTGTAGCGTAAAATACACCACACATCTTATACAAATTCATTCATTTAAAGATTATTGGTGCTGTAATCACAAGACCTTATGATTTAAGGATGGAATAATGTTCCCTGAGCTGTGTATTCACAGGGTTTATTATTCACAGGGTTTAATATTCACAGGGTTTAATATTCACAGGGTTTAATATTCACAGGGTTTAATATTCCACAGGATTATTATTCCCCTGGATTACATCCCAAGGGTCCGATATTCCCCAGGAATAATATTCCCAGAATTAACATCCAGATGTTTCCAGATGTCTGGAGATTTCTAGAGATGTATATAATATAGACACTATATTCCTATATGTCCAATATTTCATATGTTTCCTATATTATATTATGTTATATTACATATGTACTGTTGTGCTCAAAAGTTTGCATACCTTTTTTTTTTTTTGCATTTGCAAGAATTTGCAAGAAGAAAACATGAGTGAGAAGAAGAAAAAACAAATATGTTTTATTTCTTATAGGACTCAAGTAAGGTATAACAGAATAGTATCAAAAAATAAATTAAGAAATAATCCCTGTTCAAAAGTTTGTATACCTTTAGTTATTAATATGGTGTGTTGCTTCCTTTAGCATCAATGATAGCATGTAGTCTTTTGTAATAATTGTGCTTGGGGCCATTAATTCTCTCAGGTGGTAGAGCTTCCCATTCTTCTCAGCAAAATGCCTCCAGTTTCTGTAATATTTTGGTTGTCTTGCACAAACTGCAGGTTTGAGATCCCCCCAAAGTGGCTGAATGATATTGAGGTCAGGAGACTGTGATGGCCTTCAGAACCTTCACCTTTTTTCTGCTGTAGCCACTGGAGAGTCAACCTTGCCTTGTGTTTCGGATTATTATCATGTGGAACATCTGAGATCGTCCCATGCACGGCTTTCATGCTGTAGAAGGCAAATTGTCTGCCAGTATTTTCTGATAACATGCTGCATTCATCTTAGCATCAATATAACATCTCTGTGTGACTGGAGCTCACACAGCCCCAAAACATCCGAGATCCACCACACCACCATGCTTTACAGTGGGGATGGTGTACTTTTCACTGTAGACCTTGTTGACTCCTCTCCAAACATAGTGTTTAAGGTTGTGACTATAAAGTTCAGTTGTGGTCTCATCACTCCACATGACTCTGCTCCAGAAGCTGTGAATCTTGTCTAGATGCTGTCCGGTGGACTGAAGAAGGGTTTTATTGTGGCATGGACACAGTAACGACTACCACTTTTTCCCAGAGCAGCCTGTATTTCTCTCCAATGTGTTTGTGTGTATTTCTTTGCGTCCTGAACAATTCTTCTTGGAGTAGTGTGTGAAATCTTTCTTGGTCTACATGACTGTGGCTTAGTATCAATAGAACCTCTTATTTTCTGCCTCTTTATCAGAGTTTAAACAGCACTGACTGGCATTTTCAAGCGTTGAGATCTTTGTATATCCTGCTCTATAAAGTTCCACTACTTTATTACGCAGGTCCATCGGCAGTTCTTTTATCTTCCCCATGGTGAAGTATCCTGACAAGTCAGAGCATCACCTCATGAGCTGAGAAACTCACTGATTTATACACAGACACTAATTACAATTACAACGAGTCACAAGTGTAAAAACTGTGGCCAAACATTCAAGAATATGTAAAGTTTTGCTCAGGTTGTTAAGGTGATCAATTAATTAATTAATGACTTCACGCGACTGCGATCCTTAAATAAGAAAAAAATATTTTGCATCATCAGTGATATTTTCCATATGAATGGCAATGTTTAACTATTTCTTTCAGGTATGCAAAAATTGTTTTGAGCACAACTCTGTATAATAATAATAATAATAATAATAATAATAATAATAATAATAATAATAATAATAATAATAATAATAATAATAATAATAATATATGTCACTGTTTCATTATTATTCCGTCATTTAATTTCCTGTTTATAATAATGATAATGTTTATCATTTTTTATTCATTTTATTTTTATTCATTGTTATATTTCATCACTTTTTATAGTGTTTGATGTTCATTAGTTCCTAAAATAATAAGCCTGTGTGTGTGTCTCTTAGGGCAGAGGGAGACCTGGAGCTCCTGTAAGTGTTCATCCTGTCACTGATTATCAGTTCATACTGTGGATGACACCTACATAGGAAAATAGACTTAATGTGTTTGTGTTTGTGTGTGTGTGTGTGTTTGTGTTTGTGTGTGTGTTTGTGTGTGTGTTTGTGTCTGTGTGTGTTGTGTGTGTGTTGTGTGTGTGTTTGTGTGTGTTTGTTTGTGTGTGTGTGTTTGTGTGTGTTTTTGTGTGTGTGTGTGTTTGTGTGTGTTTGTGTGTGTGTGTGTGTGTTTGTGTGTGTTTGTGTGTGTTGTGTGTTTGTGTGTGTGTGTGTTTGTGTGTGTTTGTGTGTGTGTTTGTGTCTGTGTGTGTTGTGTGTGTGTGTTGTGTGTGTTTGTGTGTGTTTGTTTGTGTGTGTGTGTTTGTGTGTGTGTTTGTGTGTGTTTGTGTGTGTTTTTGTGTGTGTGTGTGTGTGTTTGTGTGTGTTTGTGTGTGTTGTGTATTTGTGTGTGTGTGTGTTTGTGTGTGTTTGTGTGTGTGTGTGTGTGTGTTTGTGTGTTTGTGTGTGTTGTGTGTTTGTGTGTATGTGTGTTTGTGTGTGTATGTTTGTGTGTGTGTTTGTGTGTGTTTGTGTGTGTTGTGTGTTTGTGTGTGTGTGTTTGTGTGTGTGTGTTTGTGTGTGTGTGATCTTAGGGGCTGCCTGGAGCTAATGGACTGCCTGGTGGTGTAGGACCTCAGGGACCTCCAGTGAGTCTTTCAGTCTTCTTCAAACAGCAACACAGAGAACAAGCGAAGTCCAGCAGGAGTCAGTGTTTTAGAAAGAGGAGTTTAAAAAGAGGAATCTTGGCTTTAAACGCTCAAACGATAAAAGATATATTGTTATAAAAACCATCCCAGATGCTGAAGCCTGTTTAGGTTGATATTTTAGCTTTCATTTGATGTATTGTTCATTAAACTGAGCTAAATGGTGTATATTAAGAGTGTGTGATGGACAGTCATCAGTGCGTCATGGAAATCTTTCAGTTATCTTGTAAGCTGATAAGTTAACTTATCAGCTAGATTAGCGTCATAGCTCCAAACCGACCTACACACCTTTATAAAAAGTACATGATGTTACTTTTGGTGTCTGAACCGATCCTTTAAAAGTTTCAGTACTCAAGTGTGTTGTAGTTGTTTATTATTAATATCTAACAATGTTAATTATTAGTGTTAATAATAATAATATTAATAATATGTTAATAATAATAAAGAATAGAACTATAGTGAATTCTACACACTGGATTTGGATCTGTTCATCATTTTCTTTATTTCTTAACTTTGTCTGCTTTTCTTTAGGGACCAGAAGGACTTCCAGGACTTCCAGGTCTTCCAGGTCCAGATGGGCCACCTGTAAGTGCTCCAAATGATACCTGAACACAGAATAATAATAATAATAATAATAATAATAATAATAAGAAGAAGAAGAAGAAGAAGAAGAAGAAGAAGAAGAATCACTGTTAACGCAGAACTGATATTATAGTGTACAAAGCAGTCCATCATATTTCTGATGCTGAAAACAGCTGAGAAAAAGAAGAAAAAGAAGAATTTCTCTAAATCTGGTTAAAAGTTGAGCTTCGATATGTAACTGTGTGTTTTGTTCATGTTTTAAAAAAACTGTACCATGTTCTTTCTCGTCTGTTTAGGGTTTACCTGGAGCGCTTCCCGAGGGAAATGGTGATGCACTGGTAAGTTCACGCTAAATGTACGCTAGATGAAATTTATTCCAATAATCCGATATTATATTATTTTGAAAATACACTTTAAACAAAATATTTCATCTAAATAGTAACAAGAATAAAAATCGTTTTCGGTTACATTCAAACTGCAGGAAAAATGTTCATCAATAATAATATAATAATATTTCTTAATTTTTTTTAAAAATCTTACATTTAAGCTAATTTATGTAAAAAATCGAAATTTGTTTTTTTGTAGTTTTTAATTCTAACAAAAATAGAATTAACTTAAATTCTAAATGAACTGCAGGAAAACTACATTTTTAATCTTTAAAATTTTAAATGGACTAAAAAAACAGAAAGTTTAAAAAGTACTATTGTAATTATTCTTAATTTATTACGTAAACCAAAAATTGATCCAAAAGTTTTTACGTAAATCGACTAAAAGTTATGTTTAAATGTATTAAAAATGTTTGTTTGTTTGTTTGTTTGTTTTTTTACCAGCATGTTAGAAATATCAATCACAAACATAGTTTTTTAAATAACTTTCAATTTTAAATAAATTGTCACAGATTTATAATCACTACTTTGAACTGATTTTTTGTCATCTTATAGTGTATTGTAATATTCTGCTGTTTAAACGTATTAAAAGCATCGTTTGTCTTGTATTTGTCAGTGTCCTGCTATCTGTCCACCAGGACCCCCGGGGCCTCCTGGAATGCCCGGTTTCAAGGTAGCGCATCAGAAGCTACATACTGTGACATGGATCACATTTTCTGAAACTGTTTTTTATTATTACTTTAATCGGTCTTTCTATAACGTTTCAGGGACACACAGGACACAAAGGAGACAAAGGAGAGCCAGGGAAAGATGGAGAGAAGGTAAGATTGGTGCATGATGGGATATTTATTTGGTATTTCATTAAATCGTGAAGTGATGACTGTAGGGGGTCACGGTGGCTTAGTGGTTAGTACGTTCGCCTCACACCTCCAGAGTTGGGGGTTCGATTCCCACCTCCACCTTGTGTGTGTGGAGTTTGCATGTTCTCCCCGTGCCTCGGGGGTTTCCTCCGGGTACTCCGGTTTCCTCCCCCGGTCCAATGACATGCATGGTAGGTTGATTGGCATCTCTGGAAAATTGTCCGTAGTGTGTGATTGCGTGAGTGAATGAGAGTGTGTGTGTGTGCCCTGTGATGGGTTGGCACTCCGTCCAGGGTGTATCCTGCCTTGATGCCCGATGACGCCTGAGATAGGCACAGGCTCCCCGTGACCCGAGGTAGTTCGGATAAGCGGTAGAAGATGAGTGAGTGAGTGAGTGAGTGATGACTGTATAAATTTGATGGTGATGATGGTGTGTGTTTGTGTAACTATCTCGACATCTTTACTACAGGGTGAACAAGGGCCACCTGGGCCTTCTGGAATCCCAGGAACTGTTG
>NC_083478.1:1815000-1817500 GCF_030014155.1 Tachysurus vachellii | reverse complement strand
TTTTAATAAAAGGAATATCGACGTTTGTAACAACATGTGAGAATAATATTATATTATTATTATTATATATAATGATGCTAAATAAAAACAAGTCCCTTTCTAACTTTCTTTAAACAGGGATTTAGGTCTAGTTGAGTCATGTTTCTGTGATTACTCCCATAAAATTAGGACAAATTATTCAAATATAATCAAGTAAAATATAAACCTACATAAAAATCCTTTGTGATTAGCCTGTTTTTTTTCTTCCTGTGTGATTGAATTTGTGTGAGGAATTGACTATAGTCAATAGTGTTTATAATGTTTATAGTGTTTATAGGGTTTATAATGTTTATAGTGTTTATAATGTTTATAGTGTTTATAATGTTTATAGTGTTTATAGGGTTTATAATGTTTATAGTGTTTATAATGTTTATAGTGTTTATAGGGTTTATAATGTTTATAGTGTTTATAGGGTTTATAGTGTTTATAGTGTTTCAAGTATTTATAGTGTTTATAGTGTTTATATTGTTTATAATGTTTATAGTGTTTATAGGGTTTATAGGGTATATAATGTTTATAGTGTTTCAAGTATTTATAGTGTTTATAGTGTTTATAGTGTTTACAGTGTTTATAGTGTTTACAGTGTTTATGATGTTTACAGTGTTTATAATGTTTATAGTGTTTATAATGTTTATAGTGTTTAAAGTGTTTATAGTGTTTATAGTGTTTACAATGTTTATAGTGTTTATAATGTTTAGTGTTTATGATGTTTACAGTGTTCATAATGTTTATAGTGTTTATATTTATAGTGTTTAAAGTATTTATAGTGTTTATAGTGTTTATGATGTTTATAGTGTTTACAGTGTTTATGATGTTTACAGTGTTTATAATGTTTATAGTATTTATAGTGTTTAAAGTATTTATATTGTTTATAGTGTTTAAAGTATTTATAATGTTTATAGTGTTTATAATGTTTACAGTGTTTATAGTGTTTATAATGTTTATTGTCTGCATGAGAAGTTTTCCTGTTACATTTTCGACAGTTTGTCTGAGGCTAAAACCTAAAGAAAAATGTTACTTGACCTTATTGTAAAAATCTCTGCTTCTTAAAAAGCACAATCAGCCTCATCACCTATTTTTGTCAAAGAAGGTACGAAGATGCTTCGGAAACTTCCTAATGGGAAAACCACGAGGGGAAATTCTTTATTCCGATTATGTTTCTTGTCTGTTCAGATATTAGATTTAATAGCAGCAGGTGGGAAGAACAGAATTATTGCTCCAGCAGAGTTTCTGCTTACTTATCTGAATAAAACAACAGACCGTGATGCTCAGGAGAGGAGGACCGTACAGGTCAAGCGTTGCTAAGCAACAAAAGATTTTAATAACTCTAACATCATGAAAAATATTCAGAATGACATTTACAGATGGGAGAGAACTGTAGAACAAATAATATGTTTCAGATAGAGGACAGAAAGGAGAATTACTTCTGAGATGTGAGTCAGACGTTTAAACGCTTTCTTGCGTATACTTCATATACTACGTTTATTCCAGCTGTGATTAATTGTCGAGAGTTCTTGTGTTTTTGTGTGCACTTTTCGTCCAGTTCCAACATAAAACGTATAAATGTATAGTTTATGGATGCATCGATATAGATACTGGTCTGATTATGTACATTGATAGATGCCAGGACTTGTATACACACACACACTTAAAGGTAATGGTGAGCTTCGAGCAGCAGCAGCACGGAGCGAGAACTTCAGAGAATTCAGCGAGCACTGAGACACGTGCACTAACTTTTCCCTTCGCTCTTCACAGTGCACTGATTTTTATTGATCATTCTCTTTTAGTGATACTGATTAAACACTGCTAGTTCATTGCTAGCATATATGTTATAAACAGACCTAAATACAACAGTCACCGATGGCTCTGATTTTGGTCTGATGGCTCTAATTCTCAGTAGGATTGTCATTTCGTTACTAGAATACTACTGAAAAATGAGATTGTATTGATGTATTGTTTGTATTAATTAATGGTTCTGAGATGCAGCAGGCTTGGCTAGTTCAGTACTAGTGCTAGTTAGCTATTACACAATATAAAATACTTAAAAGTATTAAAAGTACTGTCAGGGTTTCATATAGTAAAACAGACCGTACCATGTCACTCGTTCCTTTAGTGCTCCAAGTGATTCTGATTTATGTCCTGTGGTGGTTTTGCAGGGAGGCATTGGATTAATTGGAAATCCTGGACCTCAGGGAGTCAAAGGATTCCAGGTTCGTAAACAATAAACAACTATCATTTGATTCTAACTAAATAACGAACATGTGCAGAGATTAAGTGACATATTGGACATATTACACAACATATAAGAGTTTTTTGGATTGTGTAAAATACAGTACAAAATATTTCTCATAACGTTAGCATACATGTAATTAGTCTGTATCTGGGCTCAGAATTAGCCTGTGTTCAAGAAATGAATTCAGACTCATTATAATAACAATATTGTGTTGTGAATAACAGGGAA
>NC_083478.1:1792500-1810000 GCF_030014155.1 Tachysurus vachellii | reverse complement strand
CTGCGATTCTAAATAGGTGAAATGATCTGAGTCTTTGTAATAAATCAGCTTGTACTTGGACATCACTGGACATTAGTGATAACCCTGCTGATTCTCCTAAACTTAACATCACAACCTTTTGCAGTGGCATATTTAGTAAAGATGCCTTAACAAAATGACGCTCTTATTTATCATCATTTATCAGCTGAATTACAGAAGAAATTTACTCCTCCACTTTCTTTTTCTTTGCTTCTTTCTGTCTTATCTTTGTCTTTTTTTTTAGTTTTCTTTCTTCTTTCTTTCTTTCTTTCTTTTGGTTCATGACTTCTTTCATTTTGATTGTCTTCTTTCTTTCTCACCTTGACCACTTTCTTTCTTTCTATCTTTCTTTCCTCTTTTTCCATTCTGCCCAACTTGCCCTGTTGCAGTCTTTTTTTTTTCTGTCTTCCGGTTTATGTCTTTTCTATTTCTTTCTCATCTTTTCATCACCATGTACTTAACTACTGTACCAAAGTTCTCCAGAAGACAATAGAAAAATGGTACTAACAACAAATTTTAAAAGCCAAATAAAATTTAGCTGTGTATAAAAGATTATCATCAGTTACCAAGGTCTGGCGATCCAGCTTCGCATCATATCTAACAAATGAATTTGTAAATGTAAAACCTTTCTGATCGCCACTTTGCTATCACACATACAACACGTCATCGATGTCTTTTCTTTCTTCAGAAAAAAATATTAACCCTCTCTCTGTCTTACAGGTCTCCAAGGAGTACACGGCTTTGTTAAAGACGGACGTGATGGTGCACCTGGAGATCCAGGTGAGCCTGGGGAACCTGGCAGGGCAGGAAGTACAGGGCATCAAGGACCCCCGGGAATCTGCGACACAACAGCGTGTCAGGGCGCGGCGCCTCATGGGAAATCATCCAACCCTAAAAACCATTAAACACAGACGCCGTCGTCTTTTTAGAAACACACCTGCACCCCAAGGAACGAAGATCGAGCGAGATTTTTTTTAATTAAAAAGATTTCGGGGAGAAATGAAAAATGGTGGTTCATGTTTGGAGTGTTTTAAAGAACTGCAAACGTTGAATACGACGAACAGGGATGAGTGAGATCGGAGACTTCAAACCAAGACTCAACTGTTGAAATCTTAAGAGCTTTTGAAGTACAAATTTGTGTAGATGTGTAAAAAAAAAAAAGAAAAGAAAAGAAAAGAAAAGAAAAACCCTAAATTACTGAAATTGTGAAGTGTGTACACTAAAAAAGTTACTCTTCTCGGTGTCCGATAGCATAAAATCTCTATGTACAGAATCCTGTTATGCAACAACTCTGACTTTCTTGACCGAAAAGGTGAGAAGTTTTGACCATCGTGGTTCTTTTGGAACGAAAAAAAACAAACGTTCCGTCAAAATCTGTCAGAGAAACGAGAACGCATCAGCTCTGAAACCGGTGCATCGCTCAGTACGTTGAATCATTTTGTATATTAATGCCAAATAGTATTTTCCAAGTTTTCAGTATTTTTTTTTTTTTTAATGCAAATTTTTTTTTAATTGTCAATCTGTTCGTATTGTTTCAGCTATTTTTTCATTTAAAAATTTATAATTTGTTAGAAAACAAATCCCATTTGGACAAAAAAAAATAAAAACGATCCCGAAAGCGTCAATACAGATGCTCGACGAACTGTTTGCTGTACAATAAACTCTGCCGTATGGAGTTTTCACTTGTCTGAAATGCCCAATTCATCCCACTATGTACTGGTGCTGTAAACTATTAAATATCCATGACTTTAAAATACTATTTATTATGTGTGGGTGACTGTTGTATGTACAGTGAAACTCTACAGCACCGTGTTGTAAGAAATAAAAACTGAATAAAGCCACTTTTCAGTAAAAAAAAAAAAAAAAAGTCACTTTTCTCTTAGACGTCTAGTCTGTTAGCCATTCACCTAAAGCAAAAAAAATAATAATTAAATGCATAACCGCTTATTAAAACAAACAAAGTTAGAGTACAGTGAATGGTTTTTTTTCCTTTTGAAATAATATGTATTTATTAATATATGCACTGAAATACAAGCCTTAACAGAACACGCACGTTTAATTTTCGAAGGTTTAACAATATGACGAAGCTAAATTGTGCTTTGGAACTGTTCTATGGAAAAACAACGCCATCTATGCTTTGATATTTGCAAAAGGTCCACACACAGGAAGTCAGAAACTACCGTAAGAACTTATAGAAGTTATAGGCTAAACTACACCGTACACTTTGTGACGGCATGTATATAAGGATATAAAATAAATAATTCTATTCTATACGTCATATAAACAATTATATTCTTTTTTTTTAAATGTAGACCCTGTATTGTAGCCTTACAATAGGAATAAATTAAACAATAAATCAGACTGTATCGTCAAAGATTAAATAAAAAAAAAGGATTACTGATGGAAAATGAGTTCTTCTGTTAGTGCGGATTAAAGGTATACAGCAGGATTGCAGATAAGTCACTCCTTGGATGTTGCCTTCTCACATTTTGTGGCATCGTCTGCACAACTCGGCTTGATCCGAACGCCGGTTGTCCCGCAGAACGTTTTCTGAAAGCCCTGAAGCAGAAGAGCAGATAAAAAAAATGTTACGAGATTAAAATATCGGACTGTATGTGGGTATTAAAGTGTATGCATCTACATGAACTGGGGGAAGTCGTGGCCTAATGGTTAGAGAGTTTGACTCCTAACCCTAAGGTTGTGGGTTCGAGTCTCGGGCCGGCAATACCACAACTAAGGTGACCTTGAGCAATGCACCGAACCCCCCCAACTGCTCCCCGGGCCCCGCATCATAAATGGCTGCCCACTGCTCCGGGTGTGTGTTTACGGTGTGTGTGTGTTTACTGCTGTGTGTGTACACTTTGGATGGGTTAAACGCAGAGAACGAATTCTGAGTATGGGTCACCGTACTTAGCCGCACGTCACGTCACTTTTCACTTCACTTTAATAACATAAGTAGTATGAATGTGTGCATTCTGCATAGTTGTTTGTAGATAAGACATTCATTCATTCATTCATTTTCTACCGCTTATCCGAACTACCTCGGGTCACGGGGAGCCTGTGCCTATCTCAGGCGTCATCGGGCATCAAGGCAGGATACACCCTGGACGGAGTGCCAACCCATCGCAGGGCACACACACACACACACACACACTCTCATTCACTCACACAATCACACACTAGGGACAATTTTCCAGAGATGCCAATCAACCTACCATGCATGTCTTTGGACCGGTGGAGGAAACCAGAGTACCCGGAGGAAACCCCCGATGCACAGGGAGAACATGCAAACTCCACACACACAAGGTGGAGGCAGGAATCGAACCCCGACCCTGGAGGTGTGAGGCGAACGTGCTAACCACTAAGCCACCGCACCCCCCTGTCGACAGAATAAGGAAATGATTTGCTATAATTTAGACCCTGGACCTGTTTTAGAGAGTCTCCGTAGATCTCTCTGATGTATTTGAGATAGGCGATTGTCCACTGAAGCGTTGTGGCTGTGTCCGTATCAGAGTTGCAGTACGGTACCAACGTGTTCAGCTCGTTGCAACACAGACGAATTCTTTTCCTGAAAATCAGTACGGCATCTTAGTCATAAAACTTGCTGTCGTTCTTAACGTAAATACAGAAATGCTTATTGTTTAGTTTATGGATTTTTGATGGCTGCTAGAATGTCCTGAATATTGATACAAACTCAAACATAATTTACCCTAATTTAACCTTTTTGATTGCCTTTATTTACATAGTACTGGTTACCTCTGCATTAAACAGCATCCCTACCTGCGGTCTCTCTCTTTGAAGTTGTGTTTCTCTCTACGCTGATTAACCTTTAAAGGAGGTCGGGTTGTCCGACCCGATTTACCGGCAGGCAGAGTGCTGTCCGGTTTCCATTTTTCTGGCCCCTGTATTATATTTGGATTCCGGACTTGCAAAGTTCGGGCTCCCTGCCTCTTGGCTCGCTTCACAGCTTTTTGAATGATGTCATCTTTTATACGGAGAGAAATTTGACAAAGTAAAGGAAGATAGAGATTGTAGTCCTGTAATCTCACATAGAAATGTTAACATAATATTAAAGCCTTTGAATGATTTCTAGGATGCAGTTTCTCTTGTGCTTGCGTCATGAATTAGGTAACTAGAAAATATTACTTGCAACTCTTTTGTGATTTTTACTTTATAACTTCGATTTTATTTTTGTTTACAACTCATTTATCCAAAATAGTACGGTGACTGTGAGTTTTTGAACGATACCCACTTTCAATGTTAATGACTAGCTCCTCATTAGTCGTGTCAGTGTATATGATACACGGGGAGCTTGGCACAGAGTCAGCAGTCTTACTGATGCTCGGCTTCTTGGATGCGTTGTCTTCAGGATGTTTGCTGCAATCCGCCAGCTGACAGCAATTACCCTAGAACATAGAGTGACTTAGTGAAGTACAAATATGATGGTATGCAATGAAAACGTTACACTATTAATGGCAAGAGATTAAAGGCAATATACCAAAATTATCTTATCATGGTAATTTGGCACTGGTAACTTTCCACTGGCCTCCAGTAGCAAGTATTCCTTCTTTCAGCACATGCTTTATATTATTATCACTTATCATTATCATAATATAGGAAATGTTAGGATGTGACTGAAATAGGAGGCAAATGATCAACACCACCAAGTTCTGTTAGTTGGCAGTATTACAACAATATTCTTGTTTTTGGGTTTGTTTCATCACACACACACACACACACACACACACACACACACACACACACACACACACATAAAATACATACTTGATTGCCTGCGTACGAATGAGCTACTGCAGCCGTCTTCTCTGCTTCAGAACTCACTTCTGGCTGTGAATGAACCGCGATACCTGTGATGTCCGTAGAGTTGCAAAGTATCGACAAAAATCTGCAAAGAAACGGATTTCATTTTGACAGCGTGGCACCAACGACAACCTACTCCATGTTATAATGACCCATTCTGCTGATGAGAGGGATTAAGGAAATTTCTTTAACTACATACAAATATTTTGCGTGCCAGTTGTGTTCTATATAACTGAAGGATTGTTACGACTTCCATGTACACTTTAGCAAAGCTTTGTTTACCTTTTTTGCCATCGCTGTATTCCTGAAGAAGGAAGGAAAATAAACGACGAGGGCATTTTCAGCCATACAAGCATTTAAATTAGCTACATTTTCTTGGTTCATTTGATTGAACGGTGAAACCCAGACAAACTAAATAGCAACAAATCGATTTTTGACTTCATCAAACAGATTAATAGATGCGAAGTGCACAAGGGTAACCTGTTGAATTAAAAGTGTGTTAAAAGATTGTAACAAAAACCTAAACCAAAAAAATGGCTGTCCTCTGTTCCCTCCGATTCCACCTTCAAGAGCATAGGAACCTAATGTCTACAAATATTACTTAGATTTTTCATTGTTAAAGTTTAATTTGGCTAATATTTGTTTTAATATTTAATATTTTAATATTTTTTAACAAATGTTACAGATATGTTGGCAGAAAATCTAAACAGGATAGAGGAAAGTGCCGAATAAAACATAAGTAAACATTACGTATTCAGTACTGCAGCCTGTGCTTCTTGTTTTTCGGTTAAATCGCTCGAGTTGCAAGCGAACCTCTTCTCCAAACAAACCCGTGCGGGTGGGTTAGGTCTTGAACCAAGGCCCATTCGGGTTCTCTCTCTTACTGCCTCCCTGATAGACCTGATGTTTGTCTCCTCGGAGCTGGGAACCTCACCACTGCAGAGTGGAGTGCTCTGTCCTAAACAACTGGTGTTATTCAGATCACTGTAAAGCAGCATTTTAACTTCCTTACTGTCTTCTGATCCCTGGTTATTAGGCACTGAAACAAACAGCACATCTGTGGCTGAAGAGGATGAAGAAGATGCATCTGGATGACACTCAGGTGACGTGTATGGAGATGGAGACACCTTGCAGCTCTTTTCACTCTCGCAGTCTGTAGAAGACAGTGGATTTCCCTGGACCTCTTCGGCACCGTGCTGAGCTAACATATGGGATTGAATGAGGTGCTGAAGGTGTGTGTATTCAACCTTGGTCATTTCCATAAGGTTGATCACCTGAGCTTGGTCACATCCCTTCTGACTGACGATCGTGTTCACAGGTGCAGATAGGTACTGACCCGAAGGAGGCATCACAGGTGATGTGTTACCTGCTACTGGCATGGCCATGCTTTAAAATAAATATAAAAAACAACAACAACAATAATAATAGTAATAATGATGATAATAATAATATTAATAATAATAATAATAATAATAATAGCAATAATAATACTAATAATAATACTAATAATAACAATGATAATAATAATATTAATAATAATAATAATGATATCAATAATAATAATAACAATGATAATAATAACAATAATAATAATACTAATAACAACAACAACAACAATAATAATAATAATAATAATGTGTTTCTGGCTTTTTTTTGTATATTTTGTAGTTTCTTTACTAATTAATATTCTTTGGAGATACAATTTGCAAAAGCCACATTTTTGGTAAATGTTAAATGTTTAAACTCAAATGTATTTTTTGAGACCAAACAAACTAAAAATCTTCATTATTAAAGTGATAAATTTAATTATTTTAAATCTAAACAAATTTTAATCGGAATATTCATATCTGGATTCGAAGACATTTCTATCGAATTATATAAGATATATTTATGAGATTAATATTTGGTTAACAAATTAATTAAATAAATGATAAACAACATACTAACAATATATTGACCTTTTGTTTTTTTTTCTGTCACACGTCTCGCGCAGCCTGACAGGATTCCCGCGCTTACAGTAACCCGACGTCTCGCGCAGCCTGACAGGATTCCCGCGCTTACAGTAACCCGACGTCTCGCGCAGCTACAAAGTTAGCTCGAAATGCTAACATGACTTAATCCTGTCATAACACGACTTAATCCTGTCATAATCATTTACACAATTATACAGTTAGAAACGTTTTACCATTTAGTAACCCAGCTCATAATTTCACATTTGTGCCACTTTTATACGACTTTATTCCTCTCAAATAAAAGAAACATATCAAATTACAGCTAGCTAAAAAAAATTAGCTACGTTAGGTGACGTTTTCTGGTTTTAAAGAACAAACCTAAAACAGATGGCGAATCTCGAGCAGTCGATAATAATAATAATAATAATAATAATAATAATAATAATAATAATAATAATAATAATAATAATAATTAACGCCCGTCACTTACTTTCTGTCACGGATTGTCTAATCAACTTCAATTGTGTGACGTCAGGCGTCGGCTCGAGGTTGCCAGGTCTTTTTAAATCCAGCTTGGTTACCGTCAGCAATGAGCCTAAACTGTACCATAAATTTGTATGAGCTTCACTTTATACGGTTATTTAATAGACATTATTTAAATATGCACAATTAATATTTGGTATATTTAGAATAAGTAACCATTTATAAAGGTGGATTCTTGTTTATATTGATGATTTCTTTATACATGTGTTGACCCCTGACCCCAGGCTCTATACTTTTCCTTGGCTTTTGGTGTGAAATCCATTAAAATGTATTTTCCTTATGCACTTAGTGAAAGACACAGATAGTGTTCGGGGCTCAGACACACTTTCCCATTTTAAATGTAGATTAAAACTCATCTCTTTAGTCAGGCGTACACATAATACATCCCATAATATTGTGCTCTATTACATCAGACTTGCAAATATTATGAACAGCAGCTACGTTAATCCCTCTCCACTGCTTCTCTCTTTCTACCCATCCCGAGGCATCCGGAAATTGTACCAGTGCCGATTGTCTTCCATGTGACGAAGACTGAGATGAGGACGACTGTGAGAATCCTGAGGCATCTAGAGATCTACCAGCTCCAGTTAGACTCTGCGATACTAAAGAGGAGATGTGAACTCCACGTGGTCTTTTACATCAATACAACATTTATCAGACTGTATATTTATAATCACACCCTCCAGTGTCACCCAGATGAGGATGAGGTTCCCCTTTGTGTCTGGTTCCTCTCAAGGTTTCTTCCTTTACCATCTAAGGGAGATTTTCCTTGCCACTGCTGCCTGAGTCACCTCAGACTTGCTCATTGGGGATAAATACAAACACATTTAAATATATCTAATATTAATCTTGAATTTTGTATTATATTAATCTTTATATTATTCTTTATATTAACCATTTTGTTCTATGTTTATGTTCTGTAAAGGTGCTTTGTGACAATGTAAATTGTTAAAAGCGCTATACAAATAAACTAGAATTGAATTATTTGATGCAAATCAAGACTTTTGTACAAATACATTAGTTTTGTGAGTCCGGACCAATCAAACTGCCTGACATCAACTTTCAGTTCTAATTTTATTTTCAATTCATTAAATGAAGACGGTCTTAAATTAAAAAGAATAAATAAATCTTAAAAATAACCAGAAAATGTAAGCCAATAAAAACACTTTCAAAGTAAAAACAATAGCACCAGATTTTATATTTTCAAACTTTAATAAAAAGTCACCACTGCATATGATGCCTTATGATCCTTCATGTGAGATTATTGACAATCACTGCTTCATTGCACTGCTTCTGTAGGAAAGTTTATAAAACATAAAAATGTATGAACCTAAAATGTACACCAGTATTTACAACTGTTTAGAAAACCATTCAACTTCAACACGTACACAGAATTCACAATTTATTCGTAATTAAATCTGTACACCTACAAAAACTGACAACTCCATCTATACATATATACACTGTTTTGAGTTTATTTGGTATACAGATATAATGCATAATAAACTGGCAACTCGGTGTCAAAGAATTTCTCAGAAACAAACTTGTTTTTTTCCCCCCCAAGAGAAACGTTTCAGTGATGTTACTACAAAGAAAAATAAAAAAAACAACTAAATGCTTCACAGTCTGACATGAAAACGGTTGACAACCGAATACAGAAATTTCTAGTTATTAATTACTAAGAAGTAGATTAAAGAAAGTGTTTATGTGATTTTAACCACAAACACAGAATTTGTTTAGTTGCTGACAGAACATTTCAGCATATTCACCATTTTCATATGAACGCTGCTTTTATGCTCTCAGTCAGTCATTACTTTTTTTTTTTTGTTTGGCTATATGAGAATAATCTTGCATTACCTCTGGACTAAGACCATATTCTAATGCTTCTCATTGCCTGTTTTGAGATCTGTATCTCTGTTCATTTCCATGTCTCAACAAATCCCTCTTTCTCCTGAATCCTCTCGTCTAGTGTTGTGTTCACCACTGTGACCACTTCTTGCAGTGCTATTCCTTCTGCCTGCCTCTTGAAACTGATGACCGAATTCTTCCTCTTTGGCTACAAACTCTTCAATTTTTCCTTCTTGAAAGAAACGCTGACAGGTTAATCCTTCTTGATTGTTTAAATCATCATGATATCTTCCTGACTTCACATACATTACTAAGGTCACCCATGGGTCCTCTAGAGTTATAACACTGAGGGAACTCATGAAGATAAGGTCTCTGAATGCTAAGGTTTGTAAAATCTTATTGGACCACCAGGGGGTGTTGGGAGCAAAGGTCCAGAGAGCCTCAAAGGGCGAATACCTGGCTCCTTGGTTGGGGTATCGAACCGGATCCGTGATTGCATCGGGTTCTGGTACGGAATTGCATTAGGCACCTTTGCCCTTGGAGGTTTGGGGGTGGATGGCAATGAAAAATGTGAAGAACATGGTTTATCCTTGGGTAAGTCTGTGATCCGGTGTGGAGGCATCCTCTGGTCACGAAAATGAGGTGACGGGGCTCTTGGTGCCCTGATATTTTGAGGGCGGTTAAAGCGCCTAACTTTCAGTTCAGCAGCTGATTCACAACCTATACCATCTTCAAAAATATCAGGCTTTGCAAACTGCGGTTCCTCTGTTTCTAATTCTATTGCTTGATCTCTACATTCATCAAACTGGCGAGCTCTTTGTGGACGGTTCCTAGCATGTGCTGGACTCCGGGTTCGAACAGGATGAGGAGTCAGATTTTGATGACCTCTTGGTTCTTGTGGATTTAGAAAACTTTCATTAGCAAAATTCTGAACGTAATCCCTTGGATCGTCTGAATGCTGAAGTGGTAGGTGTCCTATTTCTGCCTCATCAAATGGAAGATTATGGTGTCTTGAATCGTTAAAATTTATTTGCTCTGAATCTCTACTGTCAAACATATTTTCATGAGGTGGGCCACATCCTCTAGGGTGTCTAAATTCTAAAAATGGTTCTCTATCAACCTGATCACATGCCCATGAATTATCAAAATCATCTAAATGAGTGTCTCTTCTGTCAAACTCTCTTTGTGTTGACCCTGCAAAGGTAAATGAACCATCATACATATCAGGATCTGAGAATTCATCTCTCGGCCCAAAACTTTGTGGTCCAGGAGCCTCAAACATTCCTGGTCTTAGGACTCGTCCCTTAGGTCCAGAAGAGTGAGGTGAAGGAACTGGGCTTGGCCCCCTTAGTCTAATTCTCCGAAGCCCAGGTGCAGAAGTTGAACCCCTTGGTACAAAGTCTGTACATGATCCACGATCATCAAATATCCTTGGCCTTGGACCTCTTGGACCTGCAGGTCTACAGCCTTCAAAACGCTCAGGGTGTGGAGCTCTGGGAATCCTGGCATGGGGTGGGCCCGTCGGACCACCCATCCTATGATGTGGGCCTCTCCACTGAACCTCGGGTGCTCTTGGTCTGAACTCATCTCTAGGATGGTTAATTCTTTGTACATGGCTTTCCAACTGTGGCAAATCAACACATTCAATTGAGTGAACCCCTTGTTGTGTAAGGTCTCCAGAATGCAACGTATCATCCATTAAGAAATGACTTTCCTGATTTCGGAGTAAAACAATTTCTGGTTCATTTCCTCGTAAATTTGATGGCCTCTGTGGCCAAACCTTTCGAGGATTTCTGGAATAAACCACATCAGTCTCTGGGAAATCTCCCCCCTCTATTTTAGGCATCTTCTGAGGGAGATGATCAGACTCCTTCCATAATGACTGTTTATCTGTACCATGACATGTCTCACTATTATGTAATAAATTTTCTCTGAGACTATGCTGATGTCTGGTGTTATGGGACTCGTTGTTCCTACCCTGATGTATTGACAATTTCTCAGAATGTGGCTTGTTTTTGTGAAAATCCTCTCTGTGCAGTGGCTTTGCCTTGGATGTACAGTCATTCTGCATTTGATTGGGTTCTAATTGCATTTGCTTCCTTTGAGTACCACAAAAAAGATCAGAAGATGGCTGCTCTGTATGGGAGGACTGATCAGTGTCAAGTTTTGTAATATCAGCTTTCTGTATCTTGGTTACTTTTGGCTCTCCACTCCCACAAGCCTCATTTTGAGATGCATCACTCTGAATCTGAGGCTGCTTAGGTGCTACGTTGTTTGTACTGTCTGTTGTTTCAGTGTTGGGCTCATTCTTCTGCTTTGTTGATGATTTCTCTTTTTGATTAGACTGATTATTTCCCAGCTCTGGAGATGTTCTACTCCGAGCTGAACGTGATCTTGAAGACGAATGCTGTCTGTCCCTTGTACTACCATGTCTTGATGATGTACTTTTTTGAAGGTGCCGCTCTCTCTCCCGTGACGATGCTCTTTCCTTCGTGCGCCTATGACTGCGGCTTCGTCTGGAAGACTGTTCAGGAGAACGTCTACCTCTTCTGCGTTGTCCATCATCTTTTGACCGATCAGAGCTTCTTTTCTCATGGTATGACCTACGTGTCTCCTGTCCCGACCTTCTATGGGGAGGGCTGTGATATTTTCTCTGGGATGAACGACTTTGTCTCGTTTTGCCTGAATCTTCTGATGATGAATGGGAGTGTTGAACATTCTTATTACCAGATGATGATGATGATGTTCCTTCTTGCCGTTCAGATGCACTTATGTGTGTCCTTTTTTCTGAATTCCTCACAGAATGCAACACTGTCATATTATCACTGTTGGATCTTTTGTCATTAGACTTACCTAATGATATATCTTGATCATTTTTTGACAAATGATGCTCTAGAGAATTGTTTGCCAGAGAGCTCTGAGAACATTCCCATTTTTCATTTACAATTTCACTATGACTCATCGCTGCAGGACTAACAGTGTTCTGCCTCAAGTGCAGCCTCGCATCTCTATTCAGATTAACTGCTGTGTCTGTTAGTGTTTTTTCCGTTTCTTCGTCTGGTTCCCTACCAAAACGTGGTGGTGGTGACATGAGAGCATCAGAGACAGAAAAATGGGCCATGGAAACCCCGACGGCTGCTCTCTGAATACGCAAAGCTTCCTCCTGCTCCGCAAGCTGCCGTTTCTGTTCCTCTATCTGCCGGTTCAAATCTTCCAACATTTTCTGCTGCTCGGATAACGACATGTTCGATGACGTCCCACGTTCAGAGTTTGCAGATTTATTATCTGTAAGGTAATTCTGCAGCTCTTCGAAGAGAGTGTCATCCTCCGGATCATATGCCACATCATCCTTCACTGCAGATTTTCCTAATAATGGTTCAGTTGCAGAAAATGTTATAGTAGAACTAGAATCAACTTTTTTCCCCAAATTATATTCCTCTTCTGGATCATAGGGTCTATCATCGTCGTCATCACAGTCATTAGCACCAGTAGGTAACATATTAGGTTTTGACGTTTCAAGTGGTTTCAAGGGAGTGAGCTTTTGATATCCTAATGCTGGGTCATACTCTTCCTCAGGGTCATAGGGTCTATCATTATCATCAAACTCCACTGTAGTTTTTGAAGCCTGATGATACTGTTGAACGATGGGGTCTACAGTTGGAGAAGGTGTTGCTGGTTCATTTATTGCTGTAGGAGTCGTTTCATTCAATGCAAAATCAGGACTTTGTTTCTTTTTACCAAATATTGTGTTAAGAATGGTTTGGAGCGGTGTATTAGTGGTAGAAGAGGTACCATAAAGTGGTGGGACACTGGAAGACATGATCGTTGCAACTGTGCTGGTGGACGCTGGAGTAGTTTCCACAGCATGAATATTAGAAAGCGCTGATGTTCCCGATGAAGGTTTTAAGGAGAAAGAAGATAAATCAGGTGATCTCAAAGAAGGTGGAGATTCAGGTGGAGTAGTGCTGATTGCAATATCTGGGTCATAAGGCTCATCATGTTTAACAGCAGTAAGTGCAGAAATGGTAGGAAGGTTCATAACTTGAGGATCCTGTGGTATCTGGATTCTCGGTCGTTTCTCGTCGGTGTCTTGCATCTGTGCTCCAGGACGCTTTAGTTTCTGACAAACCGCCAGGCCAATTAGAAGATTGGGGTGATATTGTTCGAGACCTAACGGATGAAAGTAGTAAAAATCAACAATATGAATAAAAACTAATCAACCATGTCTGTAACCGAAGCAGCTTATAACTCTTTACATAATTACCTGGGCCTTCTATTGGCAGGAGTACAGAAGGAATAGGCTCATTTGCACATAAAGGAATGAGATAAATATCTTTAATATTGTTGCCAATGTTAGAAACCACTCCAAATCTGCTGCGGCTGTTGAAATACGAGAACAGGGAGACATACGCAACCTCTTCTTCATCAGATGCTGGATAAAAGCGAATTAAAGACAGCTCCTACAAAACAAAAAATAAATACAAAAACCAGTAGTGAGTTAATCATACCTGCAAACTCACAAGAGGTGAAAAAGGTGACAAGGTTCGAAATAACCCCCCACCCCTCCCAAGAAAAATTGAGAACTTAAAATGAAGCACTCTGACAAGAACATAAAGGGAAAAGACAACATTTGCTTCAAGTGAAAAAAGCACTTTTATTAATCCTATTTTTACCAAAATTTCTTGGAAATATTTTTTCTCTGTACAATTTGAGTGCCTTGGAACCATAATAAATTGATGAACACAAATATTGCTATTTCTTTAGTTTTTTGGCTGCCACAAGACTTTCAAGGTGCCTGTTTTCGTTGTTTAGCGATGTGTCTCTTTATTGCTTTTTGTTGGTCCTCTGCGGCTTGAAGTGAGGGACGAAATAGGTGATTGCCTCATCTTGCTTCTGAATGCTGATTGGTCAAAAGACACGAGGACGATTGAGACGTGAAGCGTCATCTGCTTACTAGTGCTTCACACTCCAGTCCACTCGGTGGCAGTGAATGCACCAAAAGTTGGTTTGCAATCCGCCATAAAAAGTCATTAGAAGTAGAGACACGAGGCATCAGTTTGATAGACGGTTTACTACGCTGTGTCCAAAACCGCCGCCTAAGCAACTACTTCACCTAATTATTGGATGGAAGTAAGCGGTTTCGGACACAGCTGAAAGAAGCCCGCCCCCCACCCCCCAAACGGATCTACACGATTCACACAAATGACATATTTTGATTAAAAACGGCGAATTTCGCCGAAAAGCGACTAGTTTGCAGGTACAGTTGAGGCCAAAATTATTAGCCCCCCAGGAATTTTGGAACATTTTCCTAAAGATCTTTCCAATGTTTGCAGCATTGATAAAACTTGATATAATCAAACATTCGCCAGTGCTATTTAGTAGCTTTTGGTACATTTTGGAATATAAAATACATTTTTAGGCTTGCTTTATAATCAAATATAGTGAAAATGGGGTGGTCAAAAATATTAGCCCCTTGTGAATATTTGCTTTCAAAACACACCCAATTAATCAATCAGCTTTCAAAACACACCTAATTAATCAATCAGCTTTCAAACCACACCTGTGCAGTCAATTGGCTTCCTAACAACACCTGGGCATTCAATCAGCATTAAAGGACTCCAAGGAACAGGGCACTTGAACACATTATTGGGAGAGACTACTTTTACTCACCATGCCAAAGACAAAGGAAATCAGTCTTGAGCTCAGAAAGAAGATAGTGGAGGCTCATGATAAGGGGGAAGGCTATACTGCCATTTCCAAGCTTTTCACAGTGTCTAGAACCGCCGTACGTTGCATCATTGCCAAGTACAAGGAGACAAATTCTGTAAGAAACAAACCTGGGCATGGTCGTAAGCGCAAGATTTCAAGAACCCTGGAGAGGAAAATAGTCAGAGATATCAGCAAGATGCCCCAGACATCTGCCAAGATGATTGTTGCTGACCTGGCCTCTTCTGGAGTTGATGTTTCAAGGAACACAGTTGTGAGGGCTCTTCATCGTGGTGGGCTTCAGGGCCATCGTCCCAGAAGAACCCCTTTACTCAAACAGCGGCACATCACAGCTAGACTGAGGTTTGCCCGTGAACATTTGAAAGGTAAAGATGAGTTTTGGGAGTCTGTGCTTTGGTCTGATGAGACTAAACTGGAACTGTTTGGGCACATGGATGTTGCTTATGTTTGGCGAAGAAAGGGTGAGGCCTTCAACCCTAAGAACACAGTTCCCACAGTTAAACATGGTGGTGGGAGCATCATGCTGTGGGGCTGTTTTGCAGCTTCAGGCACAGGGAGCCTTGTTCGGGTGCATGGCATCATGAAAAAAGAAAATTATGTTGACATTTTGAGGGATAATATGCAGAAATCTGCTCGTAGTCTAGCCTTAGGTCGTCGCTGGGTCTTCCAACAAGACAATGACCCAAAGCATACATCGAAATTGGTCCAACAGTTCCTGAAGGATACCAAAACAAAGGTCCTGGAGTGGCCCGCACAGAGCCCAGACCTCAATCCTATTGAGAATCTGTGGCGAGTGCTCAAAGTGAATGTCCATGCTCGGAAACCACGTAATTTGGACCAGCTGGAGCAATTTGCAATGGAAGAATGGGCTAAAATCCCTCAGGAAACCTGTGCCAACCTAGTAAAGAACTACTCTAAGAGGTTGTTGTCAGTTGTGGCTCAGAAAGGGTTCACTATTGACTATTAATGACCGGGGGCTAATAATTTTGGACGTTTCATTTTTGCCCTTTCTTGTTTCAACTCACTATTTCAATTAAATATCCTAATCAAACTTAGTGGAGATTTTGTCTTTGTTATTTTGGAAACAAACACACTATAAAACACTTGTTGTTAATGGTCATTTCCATGGAGAAATCAAGAGTTTTGTCTAATTTCATAAGGGGGCTAATAATTTTGGCCTCAACTGTATGGTTAATAAGACTGCGCTAAAAATGTAGATACTACACCGAATGTTATAGAGAATTAGTTTACCTTAGTAAGAGACGTCTTTACTCTCTCAACATATTCCCAAACTGTTTGCGGTAATATCCGACCACCGATGTGAACGGTATCTGGCAAGTCCTAGATAAAAGAAAAGAAAATGTTAGTTTTTCATTTGGTGAGTATCGTTAAACTTCAACCAAACACCATCTGGCTATAGGTTTATTTCAAATATTTAATTTTAAAGGGCTCGTGATCGAACCTTTATGCTTTCCCAAAATTCAGTTCATCTGTTCATTAAAAATGGCATGAATAAGATAATCATACAACATGATTGTTAAGAGATTGAGAAAGTATAAATGCATTAGCTAACCAACATGTAGAACCTCTGCTCAATTCCATAATTTGGTTGCTCAGAAACATAACCGAGCAGCACAGCAAATTATATAGTTAGTTATGGTTATTAAAGGTATATCAGTTCCCACATAAAGACACCAGACATAGCCACAGTCATTATCCATGTCGTCGCTCTCGTGCGGAAACCTCGTATGTCCAAATATGGTCAATTTCATATTTTTTCACATATCGATGCTATTGGTCAGTCCCCACGTGGGTCTGTTATTTTTACAAGTTATTAACCAATCTAAAGTCTTGAAAATAGCTTGAGCGCAAATCTCATAACTCCATTGGACACTTCAACTGTCCACCTCTTCCTCACTCCGCGGGAGAGCTTCACGGCATATTTCTCCTCAAGAAGAGTCGCAACGAATCAACACGTCTTCTGAGGTAAATGTCTTCAAAACACTGGGCTCAAAGAAAAAAAAATCTTGACCCCCGCTAGTTCTGGTGCTCGTCTGAGGACAGGAATTTAGCGCAAGACAATCCACTGCAACGCGGACTAAACCCTGTGCACTGCAGATAAGGTACGGCGTTTTTTTAATTTCCTGAAAAGTAACGGTTTTGGAGATACGAGGATTCCGCCCGACAGCGACGATTTACAAAGTGTATGACGGGGAACATTGTGTTTGTACCCTGTACAATAAAAAACCAGGAGCGATAAATGATTATAGAAAGAGGAAGTTGTGTACTGTCGCTGTAGGTTATACATGTACTGTAACACTGCTGAGAGAAATATCCAAGACATATTCCGAGACCTTTTTGAGAACCTCTGCAGATCCCGAGATTATGCATCCTTTTGTAACGAACTTGGCCACCGACTGCATGTTGAGAAACCCTTTCCATAGCGTATCTTGTTTGGACAAGAAGTTAATCGTCTCGCTGTCGGCTGGGGTATGAGAGCTCGGCAATCTATGATAAAGAAACACGAAATCGTCGTCATTGTCAGTACATCGTCATTTACTGACGGTTATTGATTGATGATGGATGACTCA